>NC_061116.1:116400643-116700643 GCF_002878395.1 Capsicum annuum | reverse complement strand
TTTAATTTTTATTTTTTCTTTAATTTTATTTTCATGTTTTAATTCATTTGTATCAACCTTTATTTTTTTCTCTTTTTTTTTCTCAAGCATTATCTATTTATTTATTTTTTCCTTTTTTTTAATTCATTTGACTTTAACCTTTATTTTTCTTTATTTTTGGTTTTTATCAGTTCTCTTTTTTTTCCCCTTATTTTTCTCAAACTTTATTTTTATTTTTTTCCTCTCATTTTTTATTTTCTCAATATTTTAAATTTTTTATTTTTTTAATCTTTATTTTTTTCTTGTCTTTTTTTTCTCACTCTTCTTTTTTATTTCTCTATTTTGTTTGATCATTTTTTTCTTTTTTCAGTTCTCTTTTTTTTTTCCTCATTTTTCTCAAACATTATTTTTATTTTTCCTCTCATTTTATTTTTCTAAATTTTTTAATTCTTTGTTTTTTTCTTAATCTTTATTTTTTTCTTTCCTTTTTTCTCAATTTTTTTTATTTCACTATTTTGTTTGATCGCTTTTTTCTTTTTCTCAACTTTATTATATTTTTCTAATAAATAAAAAATTAGATAATCCGCAAAGGTATCTTCTATTTTGACATCAAAGCTAATTTAAGAGCGTGAATTATTGTTACGAAGTTCTATGAAAAATTTGAGATAAGTTGTGTCTCTAAGGCAAGAGTTGTAGAATATCTCATAAATAAAGGCATAATGTGGTAGTGTCAACTCTTGCCCGTGGGGCATAATTTATTATTTGAAAGTCCTTGAGCTAAGTCTTGCCTCTAAGGCAAAAGTTGTAGAACATCCCATAAATGAAGACATAACGTGTTAGTGTCAAGCTTACCCGTGGGGCATAATTTGTAATTCAAAAGTCGTTTCTCTAAGGCAATAGTTGTAAAACATCTCATAAATAAAAACATAACATGGTAGAGTCAACTCTTGCCCGTAGGGCCTAATTTTTAGTTTGAAAGTCCTTGAGCTAAGTTTTGTCTCTAAGGCAATAGTTGTAGAATATCTCATAAATGAAAACATAATGTGGTAGAGTTAACTCTTGGCCGTGGGGCATAATTTATTGTTTGAAAGTCCTTGAGTCAAGTCTTGCCTTTAAGGCAAGAGTTGTAGAACATCTCATAAATAAAAACATAATGTGGTAGAGTCAACTGCTGCCCATGGGGCATAGTTTGTAGTTTGAAAGTCCTTGAGCTGCATTTTGTCTCAAAGGCAATAATTGTAGAACATCTCATAAATAAAAACATAACGTGTTAGAGTCAACTCTTGCCCATGGGGCATAATTTGTAGTTTGAAAGTCCTTGAGCTAACTAAGTCTTGCCTTTAAGGCAATAGTTGTAGAACATCTCATAAATGAAAACATAACGTGTTAAAGTCAACTCTTGCCCGTAAGGGTATAATTTGTAGTTTAAAAGTCATTGAGTCAATTCTTGCCTCTAAGGCAATAGTCGTAGAACGTCTCATAAATAAAAATATAACATGGCAGAGTTAACTCTTGCCCGTAGGGCATAATTTGTTGTTTGAAAGTCCTTGAGTCAAGTCTTGCCTCTAAGACAAGAATTGTAGAACATCTTATAAATGAAAACATAATGTGGTAGAGTCAATTCTTATCAGTGGTGCATAATTTGTTGTTTGAAAGTCCTTGAGCTAAGTCCTACCTCTAAGGCAATAGTTATAGAGCATCTCATAAATAAAACTATAACGTGGTAAAGTCAACTCTTGCCCGTGGGGCATAATTTGTTGTTTGAAAGTCCTTGAGCTAAGTCTTTCCTCTAAGGCAATAGTTGTAGACCATCTCATAAATGAAAACATAACATAGTAGAGTCAACTCTTGTCCGTGGGGCATAATTTATTGTATGAAAGTCCTTGAGCTAAGTCTTGCCTCCTAGACAATAGTTGTAGAACATCTTATAAATCAAAATACAATGTGGTAGTGTCGACTCTTGCCCATGAAACATAACTTGTTGTTTTAAAGTCCTTGAGCTAAGTCTTGCTTCTAAGGCAATGGTTGTATTACATCTCATAAATGAAAATATAACGTGTGTCACACCCCCTTTTTAACTTCAAAAGGATTTGTTTTAAGTTCGAACGGATTTTTATTATTAAGGTGACAAAAGATGAAAGTTTGTTTCGAAAAAGAATTATTTACATTTTTTTATTCAGAGTCGCTACTTGGCATAATCCGGTGTACCAAGTCACCATTGGAAAATCCTTTTCAAAACCATTTGACACTTTAAACTGGTTTACCAACAGAGATTCCGGCTAAGGAATTCTGTTGACCGAGGGAAAGGTGTTAGGCACCCCTCAGTCCCGTGGTTTGACCACGGTCGCTTGGTAGAGTGTATCAGCTAATTCTGACACTACGAATGTACAAACTACGCAAAACACATAAAACAATCAAACAACAAAACAAAACAAAACAATTCAAAATTTAGTGTTCAGTCCAATTATACAGTCCCAAAATAAAAATAAAAAAATATGAAAATATAAACCTACTCTATTCTAGGCTAATTCTAACTACGCTCCATTGCTTTCTCCGACGTTCTGGCCTCGATCGTGCACCATCTTCAAGTACATGATACTTCGGTGCATTCCCCGGATAAATCAATACAAATCTCTCGGACCATTCCCCGGCCAAATGAATACATTTTGAATTAAACTCGATAAAACTAGAAGGAAACATTCACACACAGATTCCAACATTCAACCAAAACAACAAGTTCTAAAATTTGTTTACCCAAACCTATATTTCCTATCCGTTTCAACCTATTGTAAACCTATCACGATTCATGCCAAACAATAAATCAAAATTAAACCGAATTTATCCATTTTGTTAATTCTTCAATTCCACCACAACTTCCTTTTTATCAGTCACCATTGAGATTATTCAAATATTTACATATCACCAAAAACAAAGCATCTAGCACATAATCATAACATAACTAGATCAAACAAACATAGTCAAACCACATACAATCATGGCCCATTCAACACATTAGAATAAAGAATAGAGAACGAGTTAAGAAATGGACCTTCTAATAATTGATCTTTGTTGATAATAATGAGTTTAAAGAAATTCCAGTTCAAAAACCCGAATAGAACCTCAACAGATAAGGAATCTCACCTATCACCTGACTTTCGAACACGGAATATTCCCAAAGAAGACAGTCCAACAGAAAATCCCACCAGCGCGAATCAAACAATTCGAGAACCCCAAAATAAATCGAATGAAATATTGAGAAGATCTACACGATCGGAGCTCCGGTGAGATGATAACGCCCTAAAATCGATGAAACAAAACAAATTCCAGTGAATCCGTGGTGTTTTCCGATCAAATCAGACTAGGTATCTAAAGAGCTGAGGTGATTTTTGGCATGTTTAAGACTGGTTTAGAAGAACGACAAACAAAAGAGACGACTCCGACGGAGCTACCACTGGAACAGTAACTCGAAACCCTTAAAAATTCATTTTCTTTCCTTTCTTCAAATTCTAACGCCATCTTTGTTTCTTCTCTCTATACCCGTCGTGTGTGGGTTCCTTTTTTCATGATTTGGTGTATATGTGTGTGTATTCCTATACGTGTGTGTGTCCATGAACCATAAAAGGAGAGGAAAACGGGGACTCTATGGCGTCTGTGCGTTTGTGTGCCTACAAAAAATCTAGAGCCCCTTTTTCTCTTATACCTAGAAATATATATGAAAATAAAAGACTAGAATCCCTATTAGGCTCCCTTCCCAAAATTGCTCCATCTATAATAGGCTTGGGTCCCTTTTTCTTGTGTATGTATTATCTTTTTTATTTTCAAGAAAAGAAAAGAAAAATCATGTAAAGGATGGGGTAGGGGGTGACGCAGGGGTGGGGTGAATTCAGTCTTGTATAGCTGTCCATTTATTATGTATATCCTTTTATGATGGATAAAAAAATATGTGGAAAGGTAGGTGGGGACTACGTGGGTAGGTTGTTAGGATGAGGTGTCTTAATTTCATAGGAGAGAGCTGTTAATTAGTTATCACAAGAATATTTTGGTTTAGGTTGGTTAGGGATTTGTTATTTTTGTATTTTTGTATTTTTGTGGGATATAATCACATGGGTGCGGGTATACGGTAAAATGAGCTAAAAATGAATAAAAATCTAATTCGGGAGGGACAAAATTAGGTGTCTACAGCATGCCCCCTTTGAATGTAAACACGGGGTGTTTTCAGACAAAGAAGTAGACAACGAGACAAAATTTTATCCCGACCATTATTCAAAGAGAATGAAACAAAAGGTAGAAGGGAAACCGAGTCTACACCAGGATATCCTAACTACCCAAGTTATGAAGGAATCAAGTGACGGGTATCTCAAAGGATTGGAAGGAAGATGGACTATACCGAGTTAGAGAGTCGAGTGCGGTCCCGTCGAGGTTCCGGTCCGTGGCTCGGTTATTACATCATAAATGAAAATTACAAGTTAAAAATAAATAAAATTACAAAAATCTTATCTATGCAGCTTCTTTTGGACTCTTGACTTGAGTTTCATCACCCTATTCTTCAGGCGGACTCCGGACTTGCAATTCTTTTAACTTATTGTTTGGCTTTCAATTTCTTCAAATTGTTGTTTGACTTTCAATCTCTTAACCTTGCTACTTGAGTTTCAATTTCATCACCCTATTCTTCAGGCAGACTCCGGACTTGCCATTTCATCACCCTGTTCAGGCAGGCTCTTGACTTTCAATTTTCAGTACCCTGTTCTTTAGGCGGGCTCCTGACTTTTAATAATATCACCCTATTCTTCAGGCGGACTCCTAAAACCAAAATCAAAACTAAAATGAAAATTATCCCACACGAAGATTATGATAAAGAAAGATTTCATTCATTCATTTTTTGTTGAAAATAATGTCCCATTTTCCAGGAGGGTCCTGAACATGAAGTAAATTTCCATTTTCCAAGAGGGTCCTAAACAAAAAGTAAAATCCCATTTTTCAGGAGGGTCTTGAATGGAAAGTAAAATCCCATTTTTTAGGAGGGTCCAGAACAGAAAGTAAAATCCCATTCTTTAGGAGGGTTTTGAACATAAAGTAAAATCTCAGATATGCCTTCCCAATGGTAGATGAACTTGCTGAAAAGAAATTTGCCCCTATTTCATCAAAGACAATTTTGTCAGTTAAAAACTTAGTGGTGGTTTGCAGCACTTTGGCTTTCCAGACATCTGCTGCAACACTTGTTCCTTTCATCTTTGTTTCAGATTGTTGACATTTACCCCTATCTTGTCACGTCATTGACCCAGATCCAGATTGATGGAAATAAGTTCTGACTCAAACGATGAATTTCCATGAACCATGCCTCTGAGATGCACCCTTTTTAAATCTGAATACTCTCATGAATCCAGTAGCCTATCGGTTGATAGACTTCCATTGCCTTGTATTGAATTACGATCATATTTCTTTCATGTATTGGTCCTTGGCTTTTTCTCAGACAATTGGAAAGACTGGTAGCAAGTTTTGAAATCCTTTCTCGCTTGTTTTGACACAGACTTGACTTAAAGTATAAAGAAACGACGGTGACTTTTATTTTGATAAATAACATAAAAGGGACAAACATATGAATGCATAAATGAAAGAAAAGGGCAATGTCCCTTATTCAAAAAGAAAACTTATCTGAAGATGGCAACCAACTCCAATGACTGTGACGTGCATTTTGGATTAAGCTACCTAACCTTTCTATCCAAACTTCCCATTTGTTGTTGAGTTCATGACTTTACCGCTGCTGCTTCTGCTTCTTCAGACCTATTGGACTTATATATCTCATTCAATTGATGACATCTTGAAAGATTTTTGTCGTAAACCTCTTTTATTTTCACTTTTCTCTTGAACTCGCCATCACCTTACAGTGCCCGTGAGGGTTTGCACCAATAAGGCTCTCTTATTTTTTATTTCTCTCAACTTACCATCTTCTTATGGTTCCCGTGAGGGTTTTCACCAATAAGACTCTCTTATTTTATTTCTCTTAACTCGCCATTGTCTTATGGTGCCCGCGAGGGTTTTCACCAATAAGACTCTCTCATTTTTATTTCTTTCCTGATTTCTTATGCTGAGAAAGACAAGTGATACCCCAAAATGCATCATCATATCCATTGCATGTTTAGACTTAACATTATTGAAGATTGATCTGAAGGTCTTTCTTTGGTTGTAACTTGGCTTTTGGATAAGGTTAAAAGAAAAGGATAGCAAGAGGCTCAAATGACACTTAAAACGGGGTGGGACTTACAACTTTTGGAATCGACTCAAACAACACATTAAATCATGTACCGATTTTGTTGACTGGGTGACTCTAAAAATTTTATTTGGTTGGACCGAGCCCAAAATAGGGCAGCCTACGTATCTCACTCCCGAGAGAGGAGAATCAGGTCACACGTAGTTCCATCAGCTTATTCTTTGTTTTGATTTAATTTTTTCTTCTTCTCTTTTTTTCTTCTATTTTCGAACTCTTTCTTTTATTCTTATTTTTCTGACATTTATCTTTGACTCTATTCTGATTCCAAAAGAGGGATATGAAAGAAAAATAAAACTAAGCTCAAACGGGGTAAATGAAGGATGATACAATGTTTGGATAGCAGAATGAAATGCCTTCATTATATCAATCTTCAAAAATGAAAGTACTACACATGCAATAGGACCAACAAAGGATAAAATATCATACATAATATCTTTTGACTGCATCAGTATTGATATCCATCTCTATCATTTTGTCTTTAATATCTGTCAAATATAAGGCTCCATTGGACAACACTTTCTTCACAATAAAGGGACCTCGGGAGAACTTGCTTTTTGCTTCAACCTGATAAGAAAGGATACGCTTCAACACCAACTGACCAACTTCAAAATTTTTGGTTCGTACCTTTTTGTTATATGCTCGAGCCATTCTCTTCTGATATAATTGGCCATGACTTACCGACGTCAGTATTTTTTCATCAATCAAGATCAACTGTTCCAGTTGGGTTTTGACCCACTTATCATCATCAATCTATGCTTCCACAATGACTCGAAGAGAGGGAACTTCAACTTCTGCGGGAATGACTACTTCTGTCCCGTACACCAGTAAATATGGAGTTGCCACTATTAAAGTGCGAACGGTAGTGCGATAACCTAGCAGAGTAAATGGCAACTTCTCATGTCATTGTCTAGACCCTTGTATTATTTTCCGCTGTATCTTCTTGATATTCTTATTGGTGGCTTCCACAACACCATTGGCATTTGGACGATATGGAGTGGAATTTCGATATGCGATCTTAAAATGTTGGCACATTTCTTGCATCAAATGACTATTGATATTGACAACATTGTCCATAATGATCATCGTTGGGATTTTGAACCTACCAATAATGTTGGTATGAATGAAATCTAGCACCACCTTCTTTGTTACTGACTTGAACGTTATTGCTTCTACCCACTGTGTGAAGTAATCTATGGCCACTAAAATGAATCTATGCCCATTTGACTCTTTTGGCTCAATTGGTCCAATCACGGCCATCCCCCAAGCTACAAAAGGCCATGGAGCAGACATCACATACAACTCAGCAGAAGAAGAATGTATCAGATCACCGTGTACCTGACATTGATGAACAAATCAAATAGAATCTCTTTCCATAGTAAGCCAATAATAACCTGCTTAAAGAATATTCTTTGACAAGAAATAACCATTCATATAAGGCCCGCATACTCCAGTGTGTATTTCAACCATGATTGTCGAGGATTATTTTGCATCTACATACCTCAAAAGTCCCAGATCTGGGGTTCTCTTATATAAGATTCCCCCACTTAAGAAAAATCCGCTAGCCAAATGCCTAATAGTCCTCTTTTGATCGCTTGTGGCATGTGTTGGGTATTCTTCTGACTGAATGTATCGCTTGATATCAAAGAACCAAGGTTCTCCATCGAGCTCATCTTCAACTGCACTATAGTAAGCATGTTGATCATGACTCTGTATATATACTGGATCGATGTAGGCTTTATTAAGATGTTGGATCATTGAAGACAGAGTGGCTAAAGCATCAGCAATCTCATTGTGAATTCTTGGAATATGCCTAAATTTTACTAACACAAACCGTTGACATAGCTCTTGCAAGCATTGTCGATATGGTATGAGCTTCAAGTCTCGCGTCTCCTAATCGCCTTGAATTTGATGGATGATCAAATCTGAATCCCCTAACACTAATAGCTCCTGAACTCCCATATCAACAGCTAACCTCAAACCAAGAATGCACGTTTCATATTTTGCCATGTTATTGGTACAATAAAATCGAAGTTGCGCTGTTACCGAAAAATATTGCCCCAATTTAGTGATAAGAACTACACCTATTATGACTTTTTTCATATTAACAGCTCCATCAAAGAACAACTTCCAACCTGGATCAGCCTCTATAATGACTTCCTCGACACAGAATACCTCTTCATCAGGAAAATATGTCTTTAACGGCTCATACTCTTCATCAATGGGATTCTCAGCAAGATGATCTGCCAAGGCTTGGGATTTCATGGCTGTTCGAGTCATATATACAATGTCAAACTTGGTAAGCAATATTTTCTACTTTGCCAATCGACCGTCGGTATACGCTTCTGAAAGATATACTTCAAAGAATCCATACGAGAGATGAGATAAGTAGTGTAGAACGAAAGATAATGCTTCAACTTCTGTGATTCTCAAGTTAGGGCGCAACACGTCCTTTCAAGAAGAGTGTACCTGGCCTCATATGCAGTGAAATTTTTGCTAAGATAATAAATAGCCTGCTCTTTTTTGCCTGTTACATCATGTTTCCCCAATACACAGCCAAATGAATTATTTGTAACCGATAAGTACAAAATCAAAGGCCTGCCAGGCTCGAGTGGCACCAACACTGGTGGATTTGAAAGATATCTTTTGATTTTATCAAACGCTTCCTGGCATTCTACAGTCCACTCAACCGCAATATTTTTTTATAGCAACTTGAATATGGGCTTACACGTGGTTGTGAGCAATAAATCTGCTGATATAGTTCAATCTACCAGCAAAATCATCACCTCCGTCCTATTCTTGGGTGGGGGCAAATCCTGAATGGATTTTATTTTCAAGGGATCCAATTCAATTCCCCGACGACTGACTACAAACTCCAACAGCTTTCCAGAGGGAACTCGAAATCCATATTTTGCCGGGTTGAGCTTGAGATTATACCTGTGAAGCCTTTCAAAGAACTTTCTTAAATCTTTAACATGGTCAGCCTAAATCCTTGACCTAATAATCACATTATCTACATAGACTTCAATCTCCTTATGCATCATATCATGAAACATAGCGGTTATGGCTCTTATGTATGCTGCTCCAGCATTTTTCAAATCAAACGGCATCACTCGATAGTAATAAGTTCCCCATGGTGTGATAAAAGATATCTTTTCTGTGTTTTCATCATCCATAATGATCTGGTGGTATCCGACATAACAATTCAAAAAAGAGGCAACCTCGTGTTTAGCACAATTGTCCAGTAAAATATGGCTATTGGGCAATGAAAAATCATCCTTTGAATTTGCGCTGTTCAAATCACGGTAATTAATACATACTCAAATTTTGCCATCTTTATTTGGGACAGGAATAATATTAGATAACCACGTAGGATAACGAGCTACTCGAATGACTTTGGCTTCAAGTTGTTTCATGATTTCCTCTTTGATTTTGATGCTTACATCAGTTTTAAACTTCCTCAACTTCTGTTTCACAGGAGGGAACACAGGATCAGTTGGCAATTCATGAGTCACTAATTCAGTGCTTAAACTAGGCATATCATCATAAGACCATGCAAAAACATCCTTATAATCAATTAATGCTTGAATCATTCCATCTTTTAGTTGTGGAAAAAGATGTACACTAATTTTAGTTGCCTCAATATCTTCTTGATTCCCTAGATTAATTGGCTTAGTTTCATTCAAATTAGGATTCAGTTTGTGTTCAAACTGTTCTAACTATTTGCTTATGTCTTCTAGTGTCTCTTATTCATTATATTCCCCCCTTGCTTCAATATATCTTGATTAATTTGGATTTTAAGATCAGACTAAAAATTTTGCATGCACGTCATGTCATTAGAATCAGCATAAAGAGAACTGTATAAAGAAAAAGACAAAAACAAAATGTATTAGACACAAAAGAAAGGGGGGCATTGTATTTCATTTAAAGGGAAAGATTTAAGGGTTTAAACACAAACAAAAGAATATAAACAAGCTAAATTCTGAGTTACAACCCTGGCATAACTCAAAAAACTGAAAGGAAAACAAAATAAACTATCAAAACTCCCTCCTGACGGGGAGAGGAGTGACTTCCTAATTATTGAGATGGATAGCTGGGCCTATGAACTGCACATCTGCCTTACTGGTACCTTCTCCTGCTTTAACCATGTCAACTTCAATCAACAGGTTCTGGAAGTCATCAACCAATTCAGCTTTAAATTCTACATGCTTCACGCCGCCACTCTTGACAAATGACTTACTGAGTAGCAGCACGGGGCAAGGGAGTGACTATATTTATTTCTTCCTTTCCTTAGCCTTCTTCAGATCTTCAACCGTATGTTCGAAACCCAGACCAAAAGTGCTCATGTTCTCCCTCGGACATATGGGATGAACTATACCATGAAGAGAAACTCCCAAACCCCTTCCTGGCTCAAATCCATATTTTAACATTTCATTTATCATCATGATAGAAATGGGAGATAATTGTGGCCCTAGAATAACTTGCCTTTCAAAGACACGATTCACTGACACTGTATCAAAAGTTTGATAGACAAATGTCTCCTCTACATTATTTGATTCAAAAAGGGACAAGGGAGAATCTTCGTATGCGGAAAAATCCCCTTTACCATGAATAAAGACTTCTTGCTTATCATGCTCAAACTTGATAATTTGGTGCAATGTAGATGCAACCGCCTTGGCCTTGTGGATCCATGATCTTTCTAATAATAGATTGTAAGAGGACTCGATATTCAATACTTGAAACTCTATGGCGAACTCAACAGGCCCTATAATCAACATCAGTTCTATTTCGCCAATAGAGTTTGATTTTGCTTCATCGAAAGCCCTGACACATACATTGTTGGTCTTGATCCTCTCAACACCAATGTTAAACTTCTTCAAAGTAGAAATAAGGCATATTTGCGCTAGAACCTCCTTCAATCATGACATGAGTGATGTAGAAATCTTCACACTTCACGGTAATGTAAAGACCCTGATTATGCCCCATACCTTTAACTAGCAATTCGTCATCAGAGAAGCTGATTCAATTTACTTCAAAGATTTTTTCGACCATTTTCTCAAGTTGATTTATCGTAATCTCCCTAGGAATGTATGCTTTGTTTAATACCTTTAGTATGATGTCATGATGTTCCTTGGAATGCAGCAACAAAGATAAGAGAGAAATTTGAGCATAGGTTTTCTTCAACTGATCTATTATTGAATACTCTGGCAACTTCATCTTTTTCAAAAATTCTTCATCTTCTTCTTCGGTGACAGGATTTTTGATAGATGAAGGCCCACTCGCAATTAGGTTGGACTTCCTTAAACCTTCAGGCACGAAGCATCTTCATGACCTTGTTAAACCCCCTACCTCATCTACATCTTTCACTACTTCCTTCACCTGATAAGTCATCACAGTCCACTTATAGTTCCAGGTAATCTTTTTTGTATCTACTATCGGAGGTTGGGTCACCGGTTTGATGATAATAAGCACCGCAAGTGCTCCTTTCACTATCAATATTGGCTTACCCGGAGCTCCTATCACCGTCAACTTAGGCTTTTTTTGACTTAAAACAACGATTGCTCAGACTCCTTTCACTGTGATTATGGGTTTCTTCATGCTTTCTTGGACTTTATCCTCTCTCATTTCTTCTTGGATCGATGATATTGCTTTCAATGAGTCCACCACATTCACTAATTTATCCTCATTGGTCTGTATTCTGACAATAGGCTTATAACACCTTGACGACTCTTTCCCATCATATACCAATTATAATATATTAGTTTCAGCATGGGTTGGCAATGGATTCTAGTTAATGTTTGGAATTTCCGGGGCCTGGACCAAAATTTGATTTGCATCGATTAAATTTTGGATGACTCTTTTTAAATACCAGCATTTCTCAATATCGTGGCCTGACATGTCAGAACAATATGCATACCTTAAAGAATAATCAATATTCCTGGGAGGCGGATGTGAAAGCCTTTCTTGAATCAGGCTTAAGACTTCCATCTTTCTCAACCTATCAAACAAGCTAGCATATGTCTCTCTAAGAGGCATGAACTAATTTTTGATTGCCTTTTCTTTCTTGTACTTGGGATTGGGTTAGACACCGAGTCTAAAGGGGTTTTGGTAATTTGATGGAGCTGATAGGTGATTTTGTGAAGCTTGCGCATGCCATTTCAGGTAAGAAGAAGTTTAGGCATATGGCTGTGCGCTAAATACTAGGTAAGAAGGGGGTGGAATGGCATATTCTGGGTTTTGTGGAGGGTAGTAATATTGGGGAAGAATATATGGAGCTTGGGCATAGGCTTGGGCTTGGGGTTGGTGATAGGGGTGAGGCGGTCTTTTGGGATAGGGGTGGGATCCAGCTACAATGGTCGCCACATCCTGTTTCTTTTATTACCTCCAAAATTTCCAGAGCCACCTTGAATTGCTTGGGTGGTGGCCTTTAATACGTAAAAACTCACTATCCGTCCAGTATCGATTCCGTCCTCTATCATCTCCCCCATTTTTAGGACTTTAATAAATGACTTTCCCATCCCCGAAAGTAAATGTTAAAAATAGGTCTTATCCTGTGCCTGAATGAAGACCTCTACCAACTTACTCTCCTTCATTGGAGGGTTTACCCTTGCGGCCTATTCACGCCATCTTATCGCGTATTCCCGAGAGCCTTCATTACTTTTCTTCTTTATGTTGACCAAGGATTTCTCATCAGGAACCATATTGAAGTTATATTGAAAATGTTGCACAAATTCATTGGCTAGGTCATCCCAGTTGTTCCAATTGTCAATATCCTGATCGATGAACTATTCTAAAGCCAGACCAGAAAGACTCTCGCTAAAGAAAGCCATAAGCAACTCTTCTCCTCCCCTTGTAGCCCTCAATTGGTTGCAATAACGTCTAAAATGCGCCACGGGATCACCGTGCCCCACATATTTCTCAAACTTGGGCATTTCAAAACCAAGGGAGAGGTTAATATCTGGGCACATACAAAGATCTTTATAGGCATCACTCTTATAAACTCCGACTCCCTGGAAATTCCTCATGGCCTGTTCTAAACTCTCTAACTTTCGCTCCATGACTTTTTGTTCCTCTATTGCACCAAGCTTCTCTATATCAAATGGAAATACAAGTGGCTGAGTGTACCCATACGGTTCATTCATCTTCGAAGGGGGCTCCGGGGCATAGTACTGATTCTCCAAAACTTTAAACATTAGTTCACTGGCAAACCGAGGAAGTACCATAGTCGGACGCACAATATGGGTGGGAGCTTCAGGTGGTGGCGGAGACACAAATGTAGGTGCTGCTAGTGGCGCCGACTAAGTGGCGGGCCTTGGTTGGGGCACTTTCAGGGGCACACTAGAAGTACCTGGATAATATTATCGTGGAGTAAATCCTGGTGCGTGCTCAGGTGACTCAATGGGAATAGAGAATTATGCCTGTGAGAGAGGTGGGCAATTAGGGATATTCCCAAGATCTTCAAGGAGTGAAGGAGGAGGCATGCCACTAGCCCATGCTCGGTGCAGATCTATTAGTTTTTGTCTAAGTTTTAATACCTCATCATTGCATTCTGAACTTTCTTCCCTGAGATCCTGATCTGGATCAATGAGTGAATTTTCAATCTCCCTACTAGCCATGGCAAGCTTCGGTTTTGATCTAGTGAAGTACGGGTGACTATCCAGAGTGCTACAAACCAACCACTTATCTGAAAGAACATGCTCATCACAGACAAAACCCGTTAGGATTAGGTCAAATCACATTGTACACATCCTAGGTTTATGCACATTTCTACCGACCTTTGAGGGTAATGAGGCCATTTTAAAATCATCCTAATTTCCCCATTACATTATCACACCTTGCCTTTTTGCTTTTCACCCTCTCTTCTCTCTTCTTATGCATCAGTTTCTTCTCTTTCTCTTTTCTTCTCTCATTGCTCTTTTTTTCTTTTCTTCTCTTGCTATATCATTTCTTTTTATCATTCTTTATGGATTTTGTTTTTCTTAAAAAGAGGAAAATTGGGGAAAATAATATTAGACGAACCCAAAAGTAGGTTGCCTACGTATCATGTTATTCATGAATCAGATCTTGCATAGTTCGGGATGCATATGCATAAACATCATATAGTTGAAGGTTTTTTTCACAAAAAATGAAAACAAACAAAAAAACAAAATAAAGATGTAACATCATAACATTTTGATAAAAGAAACAACAAAAACACACAATGAAATTAAGAAACCTCGATACTAATCAACAAATACTGAATGGCATTCTAGACTAACATGACAACATACATAATGCTCCTAATAAAGACTCCAAAGTTAAGGAAAACTCGACACCGACTTAACAAAGACATAATACTACAAATAGCAGAAAAGTAAAGGACTCAAACTAAACAAAACATAGGAAATGCTCCTTCAAACTGGTGCTCTGCGTGATGACCCTGGCTGAGATGGACCTACCTGTGAAGTTCTCTTTTTCCCATTCAAACTATGTAGCATATCTTGTAAGGATCTTTTGATATTTGGGAAGATACCTCTGGCACGTATTCCTCCCTCATGAGGAGTACACTTGAAAAGACTGTTCTGACACCCCTCCATAGTTTTGAGCAAACCTAATAACTGAACTCTTAGTGCCTCTACATTGGCCCCCGCCCCTTCATCCTGATGGTCGCCAACTATGCATTTATCTTGTATTCCCCCTCTAAGATGCACTAGTAATGGTATGCTGACACCCTGAGGAATAAATTATAACCAAATTCTATATCCTTGAGTGTATTCGGGATTATCTAAACCTATCCTGAGAGTATCCACGCCCTGCCATGTTGCATTACTCCAGAATTGCTCATACTTGATCTCACCCCTGGCTTGGTCCCTAAAGTACTCCACATCCTATTTAAAGTCCACTATTGCTGGAATATCTTGCACTTCACCCAATTGACGTATTACCCTAATAGGAGTGTATAATCGGGTACAATTAAGCCCCAACAAAACTAGATAGGGGTGTATGCTAGATCCAACCAAGATTACTTTCGGTCGGAACCATAGATAGGTCCACAAGACATTGCTATCTGTTCTTGATTCAAGGAACTCAACTCAAGCGTCGACTTCTATAGGCAATGAGAATTTAGCAAAACCCATTCTATGTTCTATGGTTTCCACTTGACTAGGCAGACAACGGTCAATCACATCAGATTTAAGCAAAGAAGGGATATGCAAATACTCCATCATCCATAGTTGTAACACAGGTTGCTCCCCTAAAAAAATTGCATACCCCCTTTTATCTAGGTCAAAGCTTTGTATATTTCCACCAAGAACAGAGGCATGATATGACCTTGTCTCCCTTATCCTTGTTAAATAAGTCCATCGCCACAGATTACAACCGAGTATTAATACGCCTATCTTCCAAGGGGAATACCAAAGATCCTAACAGAACAAAGGCGAAGACTTCAAGGTGACGTTTCTCCCAATTCTTCTTAGTTGTATAAAATTCATCCCAAAAATAATCAAAACCATCTACGAGGCCAAACCGAGCATACAGGTAATCAAAAGAGATCCAAGATTGGTTAAGGCAACCTAGATGGTCATTAACTTTTAACCCATAACAGTGGAGAAACCTATTGGGAGAATGACACCGCGCTCAAATCATCATCTTTTTAATGTAGGGCAATTTAAATAAACCAAATATCTCCGCCAGGGTAGGTTTCATTTCATAAATTCTAAACCTAAAATCCAGATAAGTTGGATCCCAGAAAGTTAATGCAGCCTCGATCAAGTTTGGACGGGGCATGATAGACAAGAGAGAAGTGAGAGTGCTAGCTTCTTTGATAACTCATGCCTTTCGGAGTAGTTGAACATACCCCACAACTTGATTAACTTTTTGAGCACTTTATAAACCATTAAGACTTTAGACCTTGGAGGAAGATCCATCCTGTAACAACACACAACATTAGATATTTTATAGCAAATTCTTACGGTTGGACCCACTTTTATATTTTCCTCCTAAAGAAGTTAAAGTGAATCTGAGTTCTTTATTTTTCACACTTTCCACTATACTTAAATCTCTCCCCTTCTCTCCACTAATTGATCACAATTTTACTTCAATTGCTATAATTCAAAATGATTTTTCGTCTTCCTAATCATGGATTTGTGATTATCATATCAAGTATGATTTTAATTAAATGCATTTATGCTATCATGGTTCAAAAAATTTGGTCATGATGATATTTACTTTAACCCATCAGTAGGTAAATGAAATCATAGCATAGAATTGTGAATAATGGGCTAACTGAAGGGAGATAGAGAAAAGGATAAAAATAGTAATGTAAAGCAACTAGAGGCAAAAATATACAAGTATGATATACAAAAGAATGGGGAAGTGACAAATATTTACCAAGATAGATCCCCAATACCTGGTAAGGTTAGTACAAGAGCCACTACACAAAAAGAGTACTATACAGTGCCAAATTTTATAAGGTATTCTCCGAATATACAGAGACTAGTACTAAAGGAAAAGGACAGGATCAGCTCTAAGCACTGAACGCTCACCCAAATCTTTGTTCAACAACTCTGCCGAGGTCAGCGTCAGCAGGGATGACTCATACTGGGATTTTCATTAAGAAAAATATGTAGATATATAGTATGAGTACCAAAACATATGTTATTTAGTAGGTATCATGGGCTAACTAAGTTTAATTAAAGTAAAAGTATAAATAAAGTTTGAGTCTATGCTAAAGGGAAGTAAATGAGGGTCAAACAAGCTATGCTAAGCAAATACAAATAATTAGATATAAATATTCAGGAGCAAAAGTAAATGACCACCTATAACCTAATTGGACCCGCATAAGCACAAAAGGTACACATAATAAAGAATAAACCCAACCAAGCTCTCATAAGTAAGTTGGGTACAATCAAGGAGTAATGCTAATATAAGGTCAAGTATAACAGTAAAAATGAGAGAAGATGTGTGAAAAATGTATTGTACTCTCGTCCTCTAGCCATATCTACAAATCTTACCAGCCTTGAACGAATTTTTAACTAGAGGTTAATAATGATAATAATGAATGTCGGACTCAAATCAAAACTAATATATAATAACAATGTTCTAGATGTCATAATTGAGACAAAACTCCTAAATAATAATCAGTAACCTTGGTGTCGGACTTAAACCATAACTATCAAGTAATATAAAGTAAATTGAGTGTCGAAATTAACAAAAAATTAGCAAGTACTAATAATCTAGAGGTCTGATTCATTCAATGTCTACTTAGTCCTTTTTCCCATTTTAGAAGGCAAAATTTGGTAAAGGAGTGTCAGATTTCATTTATTACGTCAAAAATCATGATTTCAAGTCTACTAACTAGCATGCGAAGGATACTGAGGCTAACAAGCATAATCTAGTGGGCTAGCCAACCCAATCCCAATAAATTATCTAGAGAAAGAGTTTTATAATTAAATAAGTCAAAAGGGATGCTATTCGAAAGCAACCTAACATAAAAATGGATATGTCCCCCAACAAGTCTTGAGAATCCAATCTTAGAAAAACATCTATCCAAACCTAGGCTAAGACATATATTCCGCATCAAGGCCCTAAGTAGGCCAAGTTATGTCATACAGGATAAGCAACTACTAAATTTAGAAAACATAGGTCGAAATCTGTCCTAAAGTCCCCTAATCAGCTAAACAAGCAGAAATTTACTAGACGACTATACGAACCACAAGAACTCACCCAAAACTATCACAATATCATACCAATACCATAAAAAATAAAAAGTCTAGAAGAAGGTAATCCTAGCATACCTGAATGCCACAGAAAGCACTCAAAAGTCCTCTGTAATAGTGTTTTTTCCTTCCAAGAAGCCTTTAACCACTTGAACAATATATAAATAGTAATTTAGGTGTCAAGACAAAAATAGAAATACCCACATTGTAAAGTTTCACTCTAGGTTAGAAATCAAGCTTAAAATCACGTGTGGGCTCTACTTGCAGAATACCAAAAATAAAACTGCAACAACATCCCCAGGGGCATAATAAGCTTGTGAGTAAATTCTGAGCACCACTAGCTGACTAATTGTTCTTCAAATTAGTTCCAATGATAAATATAGAATTCAAGAACAATTAGAGAATTAAGATGAAATTTGGATGAAAACCTGCAGAGAAATGATCTAAAAATGCTCACTTTAACCCTCCACTCAATCGCAACTCTAATTTTTGATTCCCAATACTTTCTTGAGCTCCTATTGTCAATAATGGTGAAAAAACTTAGAATTTTTAAGCTGAAAATAAAAAACTAGTATAAAAAATAAAAGAAATTCCCGAGTTATAGAACTACGTAGCCAGCATAGGTTAAATCATCTTCCTGCTAGACTAGGCTTGACGTAACCATATACATCATATGAGTATTCCTACCAGATTAAGGTTGACACAGATACTCTTAGTAACCCGTGGCACAGTGCTAACACTCTTCTAATTGGGTTTATAGGTTGGAACCTTAATCAGTCTATAATTGGGGTACGGTTAGATGATAACTCCCACAGTTACCCTTAATCAGTCTATACAGTTTTCAGTTATTCAGTTATCAATATTTCAATATTTTAGTTTACAAATTATTTCAGAATCATGTTATACACATGGTCTTGCATTCTCAGATAATACAGTCTTATAAATTCATGTTTGGTATTATAATTCAGTTGCTTAATAGTATACCGGTTCATGGGTTAGCTTGGGATCACTTGTGGTTTCAAGCACCCTGTGGCGTCTAGGGTGTACTTTCGGGGCATTACAAACTTGGTATTAGAGCCAGGGTTCAAGTGTCCTAGGGTATCTATGAAGCCGTGTCTAGTGGATTCTTGTGAAATAGTATAGAGACGTTTGTACTTTTCTTCACGAGGCTATAGGGCATTTAGGAAATATTTCCCTTCTTTCATGTCTCAGATCATGCTATAGAAAGGTTCTCTAAGAAACCTATATAGATTCTCATCTTGATCTATTCATGCCATCTCTACCTTATTTTTGACATAACAAAAATAGTCAAACTCTAAGTCCTATAGACAAAGTTTTCTCAGTCAGTCCCTACAGATAATTATAGAATTGCACGTAGGCCAAAAATACTGCATTGATACAAAGTTAGATAGCATATGATCTAGAGTCAGAATCATGAACCCAGAAATTTAGCAGTTGTAAGGTTGGGATATTATTATCTGGATTGAGAAGATTATGTATGCATGGGGCTAGTTGTATGAAAGGTGAATCAGTAGGATTGAATAGTGTGAATGAACCTAGTAATGTAGTATGTAACATTCTTACCAGCTAAGTTAAGGGTTATAGAAAGTTAAGAGTTGTATTTCAAAAAGAAGTATTAGCAATGGGTTTTATACTTTCAGATGCAGTCTTTTAGGGTGATTTTAGTTTATGTGTATTGTTATATCGAGATCTAGAGTAATATAGTTGTAGTCTAGTTTAGAGTTATAAAAAATGGTCCCACAGACATAGATGGTGGCTTAAAGCTATGGGGGAGATAATAGAACAAGTTCCCAAGTCAGGTTTTCAGATTCTAGTAGTGATGCTAGAGTATTGTAGAACATCAGTAAGGGAGGATGATTCCCAATCCATTCTTATTTCAGTGTTGTATTTCAGTCTTCACGATATCTACTCATGCCTTACAGGTCAGCACCATGATCATAGTTTATATTCATGCACATAATAGAGAATCATGTACTCTCTTTGTTCTTAGTATGAGGAGTTCCAGTTCATTCAGCAGTACGAATCATGTTCCATGAATTTATGAACTCCAAACTCAGGTCATGTAGCTTATGACTCATGTACTCATGCTTTACAGTTTGTTCAGTTCCAGTACTCATGTTATACTCCTAATGATCAGCAAAATTTAGTTTATGTAATGTATGCCCTCAGTTTAGCTCTCTTCGATGAATTCATGCTTTTGATACCTTATTCCCCAGGCCTTAGTAAAGTGTCAAGTTATGCATAGTTATCCCTTGATGCTTCAGGTCCTTATGCTCTAACCTTTCAGTGACCTCTCCTCATGTCATGATTAGTTGAAATTCTATGTGTGTTTTCTTGGGCTAGTGCATTAAAGTTCTTATTGATAGAGGTTTAGAAAATATGGGAAAGATGTTATGGTGGTTGTTTGCCTAGAAGTTCATGTGTGGTTATAATGATAGGCTTGAATGTCATGTTGATGTATAGGGGATGAATTCATTGTGCACTAGTTAATTCACGGTAAGAGGTTGAAGTTAGTTGTTGAAGTGGGAATGCTTATTAGTCTTGAGATGATAAGTTGTGAAAACAAATGGTGTATTGAATTCATGGTTCAGGCTAGTATTACAGTGCTATGTGTGCACTTTGTGCATCTGAGTAGGCTTGATCATAGTGATGGAATTTAGTGCAGCTCAGACTTCCGTAGATAGAGTTATTAGTGCCCATGTGAATATTTTCAGATGACTCAAGTGAAGTGCATTTTTGAAGAGGAATATATAGTCGAGTATAAGCTTTTAGTATAATTCAGGCCATTTAGCCAGTAATCCAGAGTAGCAGTCACACAGAAAAGTTCCTATAACTTTTCCTCTTTCCATCTAGTCTTACTATCCGATGTTTCATGAATTTAACTATTTCATGGGATAATTCAGTCACGTCCATGCAAGTTACAAATTCAGTTTAATCCATGCATCATGTTTTAGCTTCAGATATTTAATCATGATTCTTTTTATAAGTGTCCTGTGCATCATCCCAGTCTTTTCTTAGTATTTCAGCCAAGTTAGTGTCAATCAAGGAACGAACGATCCCAAGGGGGATATTGTATTACCCTGAGTATTCATGTCCTAAACCTCTCATTCTTTCATCATGAAATCAAATCCAGCTTGAAGTAATAGTTACTCATAAAGAAAGAAACAACCACAACAACAACAACAAATCCAGTATATTCCCACATGTGGGGTTTGGGGGGGGGTAAGATGTACGCAGTCCATAAAAAAAGAAAGATTAAATAAAAAAAAGGTCGAGAAAATTTAAAAAAAAATAAACTAAGAAACTAAAAAAAAGTTTTTCTTTTTTTAAAAGTAGACGTTGAAAGTTGTAAAGGAAAAAAAAAGTAAGGGTTGAGGAAAACTAATATGAACAAAAAAAAGAGAAAAGAAAAAGTAAAAAATTATAAAAATATAAAAGAAAAAGGAAAAAAGAAGAAGGTGAGAGGTAAAAAAGAAAAAATAAGGGTTGAGAAAATAAAAATAAAAAAGAGAAAAGAGAAAATAAAAATCAAAGTAAAATTAAAAAGAGAAAAAAAAATAAAAGTTGAAAGATATAAATATATAGTTGTTATCCAATATGAGGATCATTCATATAATTTACTTCGTTGATTAGGGGCAATTTTGTCCCCAAAAAATTGGTTAATAGGTAAAGGCTATTTTAAGGAAGATTTTTTATTTGAGACTAAAATTTGAAAGTCACCTCAATTTGGGTCTATTTTTGAGATTCACCCAAATCAGGAAATTACATCCACAATTTGTGCTCCTATTTTTTTGTGGTTTGCCCTTTAGTTAACTCGTACCCCAGGCCTAAATTCATATTATTGAATATTAGAAGGAAAAATATTGTTACTTTGCAAACATCAGGCTTATATTTATCTTTTACGGAGATGGTTTAAAACAATTATTCAACAAAACAACATTATTAATTTCATAACAAATTCTTATGGTTGGACCCACTTTCGTATTTCCCTCCTAAATTTATCTTTCACGGTGATAGTTTAAAACAATTATTCAACAAAACAACATTATTAATTTCATAGCAAATTATTATAGTTGGACCCACTTTCGTATTTTCCTCCTAAAGAAGTTAAAGTGAATCTGAGTTCTTTATTTCTCACACCTTCCACTATACTTAAATCTCTCCCCTTCTCTCCACTAATTGATCGCAATTTTACTTCAATTGCTATAATTCAAAATGATTTTTCGTCTTCCTAATCGTGGATTTGTGATTATCATATCAGGTATGATTTTAATTAAATACATTTAAGCTATCATGGTTCAAAACTTAGGTCATGATGATATTTACTTTAACTCATCAGTAGGTAAATGAAATCATAGCATAGAACTGTGAATAATGGGCTAACTGAAGGGAGATAGAGAAAAGGATAAAAAATAGTAATGTAAAGCAACTAGAGGCAAAAATATACAAGTGTGATATACAAAAGAATGGGGAAGTGACAAATATTTACCAAGATAGATCCCCAATACTTGGTAAGGTTAGTACAAGAGCCACTACACAAAAAGGAACGAGACAGTGCCAAATTTATAAGGTATTCTCCGAATATACAAGGACTAGTACTAAAGGAAAAGGACAGGATCAGCTGTAAGCACTGAAAGCTCACCCAAATCTTTGCTCAACAACTCTGCTGAGGTCAGCGTCAGCAGGGATGAATCATACTGGGATTTTCATTAAGAAAAATATGTAGATATATAGTATGAGTACCAAAATATATGTTACTTAGTAGGCATCATGGGCCAACTAAGCTTAATTAAAGTAAAAGCATAAACAAAGTTCGAGTTTATGCTAAAGGGAAGTAAATGATGGTCAAACAAGCTATGCTAAGCAAATATAGATAATTAGATATAAATATTCAGGAGCAAAATTAAATGACTACCTATAACTTAATTGGACCCCCATAAGCCCAAAAGGTACACATAATAAAGAATAAACCCAACCAAGCTCTCATAAGTAAATTGGGTACAATCAAGGAGTAATGCTAATATAAGGTCAAGTATAACAATAAAAATGAGAGAAGATTCCTTGACCCTTGTGAATGCGACTAAGGCCAATGCAAAGAAAAAAATCCTTGATCCTCACTAATGAAACATAGTATTTATATATGTCAAGGACAATTTTGTTCTTCACCAAGTGTTGATGCACCATCAATTCTCCAAAGTCCAAACAAACTCCAATTAGGTACTCAAGTTTTGTTCGAAACCCCACGTAAGAAAATAAAATATGTTACCCTACCAAATTTAGCATTTTTTAACTTAATAAAACCATCAAAATTTTTATCTGAGGTGATTTCAACAAAAGTCGGTCCTATGCATAAGGTTCTATTTTTACCATATTCCAATTAATAGTTAAAAATGAGCCCAGATGCCTTGTAACCTAGACCAAGGGTCACTTAGCCTAAACTCAATATTTTTGAGCTAACAAAGCTATTTGAATTGTCGTTCGATGCCATTTACCAAAATTTTTAGTCTGAGACCATTTACTTAACATTATAAGCTCTAAAATTAGAAAACTGGCATAAATAATAATAGAACTTCCGGAGTTATAGAACTACGTAGCCAACATAGGATAAATCATCTTCCTGCTAGACTAGGGTTACGTAACCATATCTATCATATGAGTCTTCCTGCCAGATTAGGGTTGACCCATATACTATTAGTAACCCGTGGTACAGTGCTAACACTCTTCTAACCGGGGTTACAGGTTGGACCCTAAATTAGTCTATAATTAGGGTACAATAAGATGATAACTCCTACAATTACCATTTTAGTATTCAGTATTCAGTTCAGTTTTAGGTTTGCTTGACCATAGCATACAGTTATCAGTTATTCAGTTATCAATATTTTAGTATTTTAGTTTACAGACTATTTCAGAATCATGTTATACACATGGATTTGCATTCTTAGATAATACAGTCTTATATATTCATGTTTAGTATTATAATTCAATTGCTTAATAATATGCCAGTTAATGGGTTAACTTGGGATTACTTGTGGTTCCAAGCACTCTGTGGCATCTAAGGTGTACTTTCGGGGCATTACAAACTTTGTATCAGAGCCAAGTTTCAAGTGTCCTAGGGTGTCTATGAAGCCGTGTATAGTTGAGTCTTACGAAATGGTACAAAGACGTTTGTACTTTTCTTCAAGAGGCTACAGCGCATTTAGAAAATATTTCCCTTCTTTCATATCTCAGATCATGCTATAGAAAGTTTCTCTAAGAAACTTATATAGATTATCATCTTGGTCTATTTATGCCATCTCTACCTTATTTTTAACGTAACAAAAACAGTCAAACTCCAATTCCTATAGACAAAGTTTTCTCAGTCAGTCCCTAGAGACAATTATAGAATTGCACATAGGCCCAAAATACTGTATTGATCCAAAGTTAGATGTGCTTTTAGATCTTTTCTCAGAATCCTATGATAGCATATGATCTAGAGTCAGAATCATGAACCCAGAAGTTTAGCAGTTGTAAAGTTGGATATTGTTATCTGCATTGAGCAGATTATGTATGCACGGGGCTAGTTGTATGAAAGGTGAATTAGTAGGATTGAATAGTGTATGCAAGAATTTAAGTTGATTATTTGAAATTAAGTGTGATGATATATGTATGATCTAGAGGTGTACCCAAGGTGATATGGGATTGTAGTATTTCTAAGTTTTTAAAGTGTGAGTTCTTAGATAATATCCTTGAGTTGCTAAGTGTGAATGAACCTAGTAATGTAGTATGTAACATTCTTACCAGCTAAGTTAAGGGTTATAGAAAGTTAAGAGTTGTATTTCAGAAGGAAGTATTAGCAGTGGATTTTATACTTTTAGATACAGTCTTTGAGGGTGATTTTAGTTATGTGTATTGTTATATCGAGCTCTAGAGTAATATATTTGTAGTCTAGTTTAGAGTTATAAATAATGGTCCCACAGACTTAGAGTGATGGCTTAAAGCTAAGGGGGAGATAATAGAACAAGTACCCAAGTCAGGCTTTTAGATTCTAGTAGTGATGCTAGAGTATTGTAGAACATCAGTAAGGGAGGATGATTCCTAATCCATTCTTATTTCAGTGTTGTATTTCAGTCTTCAAGATATCTACTCATGCCTTACATGTCAGCACCATGAGCATAGTTCATGTTCATGCACATAATAGAGAATTATGTACACTCTTAGTTCTTAGTATGAGGAGTTCCAATTCATTTAGCAGTATGAATCATGTTCCATGAATTTATGAACTCCAAACTCAGGTCATGTAGCTCATGACTTATGTACTCATGCTTTACAGTATGTTCAGTTCCAGTACTCATTCTATATTCCTAATGATCAGCAAAATTTAGTTTATGTCATGTATGCCCTCAGTTTAGCTCTCTTCGATGAATTCATGCTTTTGATACCTTATTCCTCAGGTCTCAGTAAAGTATAAAGTTATGCAGAGTTATCCCTTCATGCTTCAGGTCCTTATGTTCTAACCTTTCAGTGACCTCTCCTCAAGTCATGATTAGTTAAAATTCTATGTGTGTTTTCTTGGGTTAGTGCATGAAAGTTATTATTGATAGAGGTTTAGAGAATGTGAGAAAAATGTTGTGGTGGTTATTTTCCTATAAGTTCATGTGTGGTTATAATGATAGGCTTGAATGTCATGTTGGTGTATAGGGGATAAATTCATTGTGCACTAATTAATTCACGGTAAGAGGTTGAAGTTAGTTATTAAAGTGGAAATGCTTATTAGTCTTGAGATGAGAAGTTGTGATAATGAATGGTGTATTGAATTCATGGTTCAGGCTAGTATTACAGTGCTGTGTGTGCACTTTGTGGATTCGAGTAGGCTTGATCATAATGATGGAATTTAGTGCAGCTCAGACTTTCATAGATAGAGTTATTAGTGCCCATGTGAATATTTTCAGATGCCTCAAGTGAAGTGCATTTTTGAAGTGGAATATATAGTCGAGTATAAGCTTACAGTATAATTCAGTCCGTTTAGCCAGTAATCCAGAGTAGCAGTCACACAGAAAAGTTCCTATAATTTTTCCTCTTTTTATCTAGTCTTATTATCCGATGTTTTATGAATTTAACTATTTCATGGGATAATTCAGTCATGTCCATGCAAGTTACAAATTCAGTTTAATCCATGCATCATGTTTTAGATTCAGATATTTAGTCATGATTCTTTTCATAAGTGTCCTGTGCATCATCCCAGTTTTTCCTTAGTATTTCAGCCAAGTTACTGTCAATCAAGGAACGGATGATCCCAATAGGGATATTGTAATACCCTGAGTATTCATGTCCTAAACCTCTCATTATTTCATCATGAAATAAGATCTAGCTTGAATTAATAGTTACTCTTAAATTGACTCTCTTTTTTATATCTTAGCCGTACAACCATTCTCATGTCAGTGTATGTATTCACGAAAATTATTTCGGTTCATTTATCCTATTTCAGAATCAATTCTGAAATTATGTTACAAGTCATTCAAGTTCATAATATGATCTTAGTTACCTTCGTATAGTACTCTTAGTCTAACCAGTTTTATTAGAGGATGAATGTTCCCAAGGAAGAGATAATGTAATACCCCGCATTTTTGGCTAGTCTTTGAACGACCTTCCCTACATGTGTAATCTACGATCCAAATGAGTCCCGTGTAAATATAATTTTCATGATCTTTATCCTCATGTTTGATGTGACTTTGAGGTGAAAAATGTTCATAAGAATCACTTAGAACAAAGTTGAGCTTAGAGCCTTTGATTCGTCCAAAGTTTGGTATTCTATTCTACAAGGGTCTACTTTGAACGTGTATAAATTTTTATATATGTGGAATTTTGCTGCTCAAGACCCACTAAATTGTAGATAATTGAATTATCTTTCCAACTATACCAATTTTAACTTAATCCGATACCCGAGAAAAAAGTTATGACATTTTTCGTGAGAGGTAACAAGTCGATGCGATTGGGATGCGATGCGTCGGTCATCAATGTGATTAGCAACACGATGCGATGGAAACCGTGTTACGAAACTTTTTTACATGCTATTTAGTTTCTAAAGGGTCTAGGGGCACTTCACAAATCCGCCCATAACACTTAATTTCAACTCCCAAAAGCATTAGATACATGATTTCTCATCTTTTTCTCTCTAAGAAAATCCTAGCCCCCTCATGAACACCAAGGACTTCATCAAAGTTTCTTCAATATAATCAAGAAATTAAGGTTCCTAATCCAAGAAGTTCAAGAAAAAACTTTCAATAACATTCCTAAGGTTTCCAAGTTAAGCTTTCAATTTCAAACTTAAACTTTCTACATCAGATTCATGATTTCTTCAAGAATTCATCTAATTAAGGTATGTGGAAGCTCATCCATGGGTCCTCTTTCACCCATGGTGCCCAAAACCCTTTTATTTTAATTAAAGAGTGAATTTTTCAATCATTATGTTATTTTAAATGTTCAAGAAAGATTGAATTGCATGTTTTCATGGTGATTTTAATTAATAAGATGGAATTGCATGTTTTCATGGTGATTTTAATTAATTTTATCCCATGTGCGATTCCATGCAAGGTTTTGAATTCCTTATGCTATGAATTTGAGTTTCCCATGCTCTATTTAAGTAAATTCCATGATAGATCCTAAACTCATGATGTTTAGCAATATTTCCAAGTTTTAAATTCACGCTTACCACATTTGATGAAATTCCCATATCATGTTCAATCAATTTCAAGATGAATCCCCAAGTTATGAATTTTTCCATGTAACTCTATTGTTCACCCATGTTTAAGACATTCTTAGGCTCAAGATAGGATCTTTACATCCATGATTAAACGCCCATGTCCTATTTCAAGCGAATTTCATGTAAATTCTAAAATTCATGATTTTAGTTATATAATTATGTTATGCGCCCATGTTTAAGATATTCCTATGTCCAAGTTCATGATCCCTATGTGTTTGGTGAATTGCCCCATGTTAAAGTATTATTCCATGTGCTTGATGAAATACCTAAGTGATGAGTTTCTTTAAATAATGCTTACTTATTATGGTCTCAAAGGCTCTCACGCGTCCTTATTATATATGCTATCGAGTCCTGGAGGTATTGAATACCTGAAATTTAGTTGTTTATCTAGTCTCCGATCGAAATAGAATAATTTTGTAGTATTCTGAATAGTAGCATTCGGTCAGTCATCAGAATCAGTATGAGTTCAGTCAGGCCTAGTATAATCTAGTGATCAGTTTAGTGTTGATTTAGTTGGAAGTAGGATTCAGCACCGAGCGAACCCAGGGATAGGGGCATTCCTTCCAGCAGAGGGTTTGACCCTTAGTAGCAGTCCCTGAGTTACAGAACTACATAGCCAGGTAGGGTAAATCGTCTTCCTGCCAGACTAGGGTTGACGTAACCATATACATCACATGAGTCTTTCTACCAGATTAGGATTGACCCAACTACTGTTAGTAACCTATGGCACGGTGCTAATACCCTTTTAACTGGGGTTGCAGGTTGGACCCTAAATCAGTCAATAATCAGGGTATGTTAGTTAGATGATAACTCATACAGTTACAATTTCAATATTTAGTATTTAGTTCAGAACTCAGTTCAGTTTTAGGTTTGCTTGACCATAGCATATAGTTATCAGTTATTAAGTTATCAGTATTTCAGTTTACAGACTATTTTAGAATCATGTTATACGTATGGTCTTGCATTATCAGATAATACAGGCATATGCATTCATGTTCGGTCATCTCATGTTGTTCAGTTAGTCCTTATCTCTTATCAGTCCAGTTATCAGACTAAGTATAGTCTAGTCTTACATTACCAATATTTAGCTATCATTCATTCAGTTAATCTGATAAGCATAATATATGTTTCGTTTGGTCCTGAATGTTTAGGTATTCGTGCTCAGTATGATTGTATATTCAGATCCCTGATGTGATGTCAGTTTTAATCATGTAGTTTCATACTTAAGTATTCATACAGTATTTACATTTTATCGTATCCCAGCTTTAGTTCCTCTTATATCATTAAAGTAAAGTTTTACAGAAACTAAGTGTAGAGATTCACCATCTTATCAGAGTATTTTTGTCACTCCTGCTTTAAGATGTTTTCAGCTTTCAGTTTATTCCAGCCTATTGGTGAGTCTAATTACACTTAGCATGCATGTTTGAAGATTACGTATGAAATCAGTTTTACTTATTGCATTCACCCCTGCATACTCAGTACATTCTAGAAGTACTGATCCATATATATGTCTGTATGGCTTCATTGTTTCATAATGTAGGTACCAATTGTAGTCTGCACATCACAATCAGACAGTTGCAAATTCCAACCAGCAGGTTATAAGTTCTCCTACTTCGGGAACTTCAGACAGTTTTAGTTTATATAAAGTTCATTTATTTTCATATGTATTGATTAGTAGTAGTTAGAGGCATGTCCCAACTATCTATAGTCAGTATAGTAGAGGCTCCATAGATGTCAGTCATGTAAATTTTAGTTTCTTCCTTCAGTTTTATCAGATTATAAACTTTATCAGGAATGTATTTATTCAGATTATGCCATGATTATGTTTCCGTACAGCAGAACTTATTATTTATTTTATTATAATTCAGTTTCTTAACAGTATGCCAGTTCATGGGTTATCTTGGGATCACTTTTGGTTCCAAGCACCGTTCTGCATCCAAGGTGTACTCTCGGGGTATTAGAATGTCCTAAATGTTTGCCCACACCATCTCTACTAACAGTTCTAAAAAATCCACATATACCATACATAAATATGAGAAAGGAGCACAAATATTTAGATATCACACATACAAGTATGGAAAAAGAAGAACACATAGATAAGTATCACATCAAAGATGATAATACAACACAAAATAAACACAATATATATATATATATATATATATGAGATGTATTAGAGATGATGATGATGATGAAGATGATCATGATGATGATGATTATGTGATGCTCGAGGTTGTTTCACAATCTCTGTATATATCTATTGAGTTATGCTCTGGTAGTAGGACACATAGGGGGTTCATCAACCTATATACAATATCCAATAACAATATCTATAACTCTTTTCTAGCACATACATCAGTAGAAGGTTTTTAAAGATATCACATTTATGTCAGAAAAGTCAGTATTTCTAGTATTTCCATGGTGGTACCAATGTTTCATTCATGTATGACATAAGACACAAATCGACAATATACAACAATAGCAGATGTATACAATATAAGATGTAATGAAAATGATGATGGGATGTACGAGTTTATTGCATAACTTCTATATACACCTATACAAGTTGTACTCCCGAGGTAGGACCCACGGGGGGTTCGCAACCCATACATAACAAATATTTATAAATTTTCTTCAGCACATACATCGATAGATGGTTTTTAAATATATCATATTTTCTATAAAAAATTAGTGTTTCCAGTATTTTCACAATAGTACCAATGTTTTGTGAATAAATATATGTAATGCTCACAGCCAACCAAAATGAGAATTTCTAATATCCAAAAAATATACCAATCATGTGAGACAAAAACCCAATCAAATTAGCAAACCATCCATTATCCAATATAATCTAGAAACTATCCATGAAACATGCAAGAAAATGTCATTGATACCATCTAAATCCCAAAATCTAGGCTTTTCTACCAAAAAGAGTGCAACCAAACATACATATATCAATACTGGACCAACAATATAATATAAGACTCCACAGGGTGACACATAGCAAATCATGTCTTAAAACCATCAAATATTATCCACATAGGCCCCCAAATGGGCACATAGATCACTTAAACACATTTTCATGATACAACCCCATACCCATAATATGTTTTTATATTATTATTAACTACTCAACTCAGTCTAAAGAAATTTAAGCCATAACCTAGCTCGAATAGTGAAAACTAATCCAAAGATCCTTTAATCTAGAGATTTCCCCTCATGAATGGACCCAGAATTAACTAAAATATACAAATATATAATCTACATTTCAAAATAAAGCCAATATTGTCCATATTGCCCAATTCTGAGTTGGGGTCAAAATGAGTTTTTTAAAAAAAGAAGGGTAAATTATAATTTTATTTTTAAAATATGTTCCCCATACTCATAGGAGTCTACATCTTAAAACTCATGCAAAAACGAGGTTCAAATCATAGAAAAACTATTTTCAAGCTTTAGTGGAAAAAAAAACCCCAAAACCCATTTTAAAATCAAGAATTTAAAGCTTTTTTAAAGATAAAATTAATAGAAAATGATAATTACAATATTAAAAACTTACCCATGAAAAGAATCTCAAAAAATCCTTTGGAATCGCCCAAACTCGAGCTCCCAAGCCTAAAAAATGGTAAAAATGGGGTTTTGATTCTCAACTTGGGTGGAAATCATGAAAAATAAAATTTAAGTTCTTGGAAAATTAGAAAAATAGAGTCCTAAATTTATAGACAATTATTTTACGATAAAAATGCATCAAAAATAATCAAAATTAGAGTTTTTTAGCTCCCAAAATGTTAAAAACATAAATTTGGGTTTCATACACAATGATGGTTGCTTAAGCGACATTTTGATCGCTTAATAAACCTATTCAAAAGGTAAGAATGTCACTTAAAAGGCCAAATTTTTTCTGAAGAGACCCGATCAAATGGTTAAAGAAGCGAACACATGATCTTAGGTGGATTTATGCACCTAAGTGTTGTTATCTACGTTTACTTACCTTGGTTTCGAGGAATTCTCATGTGCATAATGAGTTAATATTTATATAAATGAGATTCCAAGTGTTAATTTATGTGTTTGTAATATTCAAGGGGTTTTCATTGTAATATTCAAAGGGTGTTCATAATGAGTTTTGAGCCAAAACAATCATTAAAGTTCAAAAGAGAAAACTAGTACTCTTAGCTTGAGCTATATTCTATTCTAGTTTATCGTGTTAGATTCGATTGTGGTTTGAGCTCTAAATTGTGGTGTTTGATTTTATAGTATGCTTGGTGATTTGATTAACATGATATATGAGTGATACGAAGTCTGGAAATCAAGAGGAAAAGTCACCATAAAGCATGAAAGTTAAGGCCAAATGCATGGGATAAACAATGTTCAAATTTGGAAATTGTGGACTTATTGGTGTGCTACGCTGCCTAAGCACAAATTTAGGGACGTGAAACACACTTGGATGAATTATAGGATTTTGTTTCCATTATTCCTCCATGATTTAAACATGCCACGGCCCCCAGGCGACGTGATATTGGTGTGGCATGTTGGCAAGGCAAAATCGGGCAGCTTGGTCCTTTTATAAATAGGACACTTCAATTGTTTTGTAAACACTTTGGACGACTTATGGGGATTAACATACCCTAAAAAAGTTTTCAAATAGGTTTTTTACTCTCTTTATTTAGTTTATTCTTAGACTATTACATTGATTATACACTTATGATTCTTGTGATGTCCATGAGTGGCTAAAAACCCTTTTTGGGGGTTAAGCGCAAGAACATGAATACTTATGCTTATTAATTGAGTTGGTTTTTGATATTATCATTGTTGGTTGTTTATATATTTTTGTTATTCACTAAACTACCAATTAGCTACCCATAGGATAAATGTCTAATTCTATCGGGATCTCAAAAAGAGGAAGGATAGAGTAGAACATGGAATATATAGGATAGGATCGTAATCATTCAATGGATTGGAGCTATCTTCGGGAGTTTTATATGATAAGAAGGTGCCCCCGAAGCTTGATGGTAAGTCCTATAGAGTGGCAGTCCAACTGACTATGTTGTATGGAGCAGAGTGTTGGACAGTTAAGAACTCCCATATCCAAAAGTTAAAGGTGGCGAAGATGATTTGCATTTAGGATAGGAATATACCTAATACGCCATATTTGGATCATAAACGGGTAGAGTAGGAAAAAGTTTAGCTTAGTTCTTGCATCCCCGCTCGACGATGCTGTTGTGAGGCTAAGTTAGATAATTGGTTAGAGGTTCAGAATACTATAAACATACTATGAACCACGTGAATCAACAACAAATATAATTAAGTAAACCAACAAAGTTATATAGCTAAATAAGAGTGTTCGTAGTGCCTTAGCCCTGGGTTTCTCCTCATTATTGTCTAAGACATTTACATTATTGTATTGCTAAGTTTACTTTTAGTTTTTAACTCTCAAACTTTTTTGGTTACCGTAGCACTTGTTTAATCGTTATAGTTAAACTAGAATTAGATTGTTCTTAAACACAATCCCCTGTGGGATCGATACTTAGCTTTCTTAAGGCCATTATATTACTTGGGTGGACCATGTACACTTGCGTGTGCGCTTGGGCGCAACAACACACCAACACTAGCAATGCCAAAAACTTATTTTTGACCCCCGGAACTCATTCGGTAACCTATGAACATGATCCTATAGTGAAATTTGATTGTAAAACACGTTCCAAATCTAATGGAATCATCAAATTTACAAAAGAAGGACATTTTACAAAATTTACCCTCGAGACCCAATTTCACAACTTTCCAAATTGAGGGTCGAAATGCGATATGAAAGCCATAAAACCACACCAACCATGTTACCAACCTAAAATTGAATTCTGGATTTGTTGGTATAATCTATTTTGCCATCCGATCCACATATCAATAAATGTTGACTGAAGTCAATTATAAGGGTTTTCACGTCACCAAAACCATAAACCCAGATAAATCATATCAAAATGTATTGGGAACTATGCCAAACATTCACATATCCCAGAAATACAACAATGCAACCACGGGAAGGGGTAAAATGGTCAAAACACTCAAAAATAAATATTTCATATAAACCACCAAAAACCAAGTCATTACTTCATCTACCACTAAGGATCTAGTTCTTCCTCAAACTAAAGACAATAGAAATACCCGAATCAGTGAAAAGGTAAGGATAACTAGCACACATATCAGACTCAACCTCCCAAGTAGGGTCATCTACAGGTCGATGTCTCCAATGGACCTTAACCACAGTAATAACTCTAGTATGCAAATATCTAACATCCCTAGCTAGAATGGAGATAGGCTTCTCAACTAAAGACAGTCGTACATCTAAATGAACTGCAACCCAACGAATAACATGAGTCTCATCCAGAATATAATGTCGAAGAAATAGAAACATGAAAAACTGGATGAATAGATAATAAATCTAGAGGTAATGCTAACTCATAAGTCACATCCCTAATAGTCTGAAGGATCTCAAAAGGTCAAATATACTTGTGTGTATGCTTTCCCCTCTTTCCAAACCTCATCACGCCCTTAATAGAAAACACACAAAGGAAGACATGATCATCGATAGTGAGATGTGAACACTGAACCTTGATCTGAGATGATAGACATCGGCACACCATAAAAATAAGCTATTTCATGAATATAGATACGGGCCAGCCTCTCAGCGCTGAAGAAAACCTGAACCGGAATGAAGTGAGCAGATTTGGTCAATCAATCCATGATGAGTCAAATATTATCAAAACCACAAGAACTATGAGACAAACCAATCATAAAGTCCATAGTGATTCATTCCCATTTCTACTCAGGAATGGGTAAAGTCTACAGAAAACCACTAGGTCTTAGATGCTTGGCCTTTACCTGCTGGCTACACAGGTAACGAGCTACAAAATCTGCCATATCCATTGTCATACCACCCCTCTAGTAATGTTGTCTCAAATCATGATATGTCTTAGTCACTCTCTGATGGATGGAATAGCTGGAACAATGGGCCTCCTCTAAAATTGATCTAATCCAATCACCCATTCTTGGCACACAAACTCAACCTTCAATCCTTAAAAAACCATTTGAATCAAGTGAAGCTTCCTTAGACTCGCCACTCAACACCTTATCCCGAATCACTCTCAACCCGACATCATCAAATTGATGAGCCTAAATCTGTTCCATCAAAGAAAACCTAGCTTCCACGAATGCCAAAACACACCTAAGTGTCAAAATACTAATCCTAACCATCTGGTCAGACAAAAACTGAACCTCCAGGGACAATGGTCTCTCCTGAGTCAAAATATCAGCTAAGCTACCCATGTTAGTCAACTTTTGACTTAAGGTATCTCCAACAACTTGCACGGATGGTAGAGCATAGTCAAGTCATAATCCTTAAGTAACTCAAGACAACAACACTGCCTCATATTAAGATCTCATTGGGTACAAAAATATTGACAACTACGGTGATCTGATTAAATCTCACAATGGACTCTATACAAGTAGTGGCTCCACAACTTCAAGGAAACCACGACAATGCACAACTCCAAATCATTGGTAGGGTAATTCCTTTCATGGGGCTTCAATTGACGAGAAGCATAAGCGATCACCTTACCCTCCTACACCAATACAACACCTAATCCAACACCAAAATCATCATAGAAGATGATAAAACCCACGCCCTTCTTAGGCAATGTCAAGATAGGAGCAAAAATTAAAAAATCTTGAGCTTTTGAAAGCTCATCTCACAAGTTTCAGACTATTGAAAGGAAATTTTCTTCTGAGTTTACTTGGTCAACGGAGCCACAATAGATGAAGAATCTCAAAAATATCGATAGTAACTCGCTAAATAAATAAAACTATGAATCTCGGTGGACAAGTAGGCCCAAACCAATCACGAACCACTATAATCTTGGCTACATCAACCATAATACCATCCTTGGTCATCACGTGACCCAAGAAAGAAATGGACTCCAACTAGAACTCACACTTGGAGAGCTTAGCATACAACTTCTCATCCCTCAATCTCTAAAGCATAATCTGCAAATGCTCCTTATGGTCAGCCTCTCTTTTGTAATAAACCAAGATATCATCTATAAATACAATAACAAAAGAGTTAAGATATAGTAAGAAAATTGATTCATCAACTCTATAAATGCGGCTGTGGCATTAGACAACCCGAAGGACATGACCAAGTACTCATAATGATTGTACCGAGTTTGAAATGCAGTCTGTCGAATATCCAAAGCTCTAATCCTCAACTGGTGGTACTCAGACCTTAAATCAATCTTTGAAAACACCAAAGCACCCTGGAGTTGATCAAACAAATCATTAATATGAGGGATAGGATACTTAACCATCACTTTGTTCATATATCAATAATCAATACACATACACATAGACCCATCCTTTTTCTCCACAAACAAGTCAGACACACCTTAAGGTGATACACTTGGTCAAATAAATCCCTAATACAACAACTTCTGCAACTGATCTTTTAATTCCTTCAACTTTACTGGGTACATCCTATAAGGAAGAGTAGAAATGGTCTTGTTGCCAGCTTAACATCAGTAGTAAAGTCAATATCACGATTCACAGGTATTCCAGGAAAATCTATAGGAAAAGCATCCACGAACTCATGGACAATACAAATAGAATCCATGAAAGAATATGAAACAATGCTAGTATCACGATATAATCCAAATAAGACAAGTATCCCCTCTCAACCAAACTTCGAGAATAAAGGAAGGATATAACCCCTTTGGGACCCAAATGAAGAACACCCTTCTAAGCTATCCTTGGTATACCCGATGAAGCTAAAGTTATATTTTAGCATTACAATATAGGACAATATGATAAAGAGCTAGTCAATCCATACTCAAGATAACATCAAAATCTACCATATCAAGGACAATCAAATCTACCCAAGTCTCATCCCCAGCAAAGCTCACAATATAAGATGGGTATATCTGATCCACCACTAAAGAATCTCCGATAAAAGTAGATACATAAATAGGGACATCAAAAGGCTCACTAGCAGAATCAAAACCTAAAGCTGCTGAAACAGAAGACCCACTACTTGTACTCTTCAAGGCTACCTGCACTAGTCTACTATGATATCCATAGAAATCTCTAGAATCTCTACCTGGAGAAGTATGACCTTTTAACTCTCCCTAATGATGCAACCTCTTGGCACCTCCCTAAAATGCTTGAATAAAAGACTTAGTCATCTTACCATGATCCACTATACTCTAAAATGATGCCCCATACACTACCATTTGAGTTGTAGTTGGCTAAAGAGAAACATCAAACCCCTTTATGAACTTCTGAATCTTCTCAGACTCGGTGGAAATACTAGCTTAAGAATATCTAGAAAAGGCATAGAAACATGCTCTCATACTCCGCAACAGTCATGAAGCCCTGCTCCAGGTGATCTAGCTCTCACTTGATCCCTCAAACTGCAAGGCACAAACCTAGACAAATAAGCCTTAGTAAACTGATTCCAAGTCATATCCGGAGAATCAATAAGTCTACAACTAACAAATGATCGCCATCAATCCCTAGATGCATTTTTCAACTAGTAAGTAGTATAAGAAACCCAATATGAGTCAAGCAAACCAAGGTTATACAACTTTCCTCTACAATCCATCAAGAACTCATAGGCATTTTCACCTACAGCACCACTTAAACTAGGAGGACCCTAATGAATGAATCTCTCAAAACCTCTTCTGATCCTCAGAAGACATAACTGTACCTAAAAAATAGGATGTAACACAAAAGATGGCTGAACTCTAGATCCCAAAATACCATACTCGAATACAAGCACTAGAGGAGGAAGAACACTCAAAGTCTGGGGAGACCACAAATAGATGTCGCTACCACTGTAGAGTCCACATTCGAAACCAGAGAAACACCACTTACACGTGTATAAAAGGAGTGAAATATTATTTAGAACACAAGGTATGAAAGACTCGCATGATGTAAAATAAAATAATAGAAGTTTCCAAAGATATTATATAGCCTCTCAAAAATAGATACAGACGTCTATGTATCGATCCACGGAACTATACTAGACACCCAGTTCTTACACTGATGAGATCAATGAACCTAGATGCTATGATACCAATATTTCATGACCCAAAAATCAACGTCATGATGGCACTTGTCGCAGAAAGCCTTGACAAGTAAGTTTATTATCCAAATTGATATAAAAGGAAGAGTCAATACCAAAATCCAATGCAAGACTCCTAGAGATGATTCAATCCATACACATATATAGTAAAATTACAAATACATAGTCAAAGATCCTAATACAATATCCCAAAATTTGGTGTCACAGTGTAAGAACTACTAAATATATCTCAAATATCAAAAGATACAATAATAGTCCAAAAAAGATCTAAACTCTGTCGTTGAATACAAAATAAGACATGTAATAGATAGGAAAATGTAATAGATCGACTCCAAAAGCTTGCATCAATCGCTACCTTTAATATACTCTAGATACAGCCTGAATCAGCTATCATTTGGTGCACTCATACCTGGATCTGCACTGAAAAGACACAATAGAGGTGAGTATGGTCCATTTGTATTCAGTAGGTATCATAGGGTGACTACATAAAGTAGAAATAAATCATATAAACACAAACTATGGGAACGTCACCTGCAATCAGAAAATCTTCCAAATGGCAGCCTATATCATCTCTACTAGCAGTTCTGCATCATCCACATATACCATGCATAAATATGAGAAAGAAGCAGAAGTATACAAATATCACAAATACAAGTAAGGAAAAAGAAGCTTACATATATAGATATCACATCAAAGATGATAATACCACACAGAATTAGCATAATATATATGAAATACAATGAAAATAATGATGCTGACGATTAAGATAAAGATGAAAATAATGATGATGTGATGATTATGATGATGATGTGATACTCTAAGTTGTCACACAACCTTTGTATACACCTATCGAGTTGTGCTCCCTAGGTAGGACCTATAGGGGTTCATCAATCCATATACAACTAATATCCAATAGCAATATTCATAACTTCTCTCTGGCACATACATTGATCGGCAGAAGGGTTTTAAAGATGTTATATTTCTATTAGAAAATCCAGTATTTCCTTAGTGGTACCAAAGTTTCATGCATGTATGACATAAGACACAAATCAGCATAATATACAACAATAGAAAGTGCATACAATATAAGATGTAATGCGAATGATGATATGATGCACGAGGTTGTCGCACAACCTCTTTATACACCTACCGAGTTGTGATCCTGAGGTAGGATCCATAGGGGGTTCGCAACCCATATATAACTAATATCCAGTACCAATATTCATAAATTCTCTTCGACACATACATCAATAGAAGGTTTTTGAAAATGTCACATTTTCTATCAGAAAAAACTAGTGTTTTCGGTATTTATAGTATTTCCGTGATGGTACCAATGTTTCATGAATGAATATGATATAAGGATGAATTCTCATAACCTACCAAATTAGAATTTCTAATATCCAACTAATATACCAACTATGTGAGCGAAAAGTCCACTAAAATCAACCAACCATACATAATCCTATATATTCAAAAAACCATCAAGTGAAACATGCAATAAAAGGTCATTTGATACCTCATAAATCCCAAAATCTAGGATTTTTCCACCAAAAAGAGTGCAACCAAACATACATATATCAATACCAGGAAAACAGCATCATATAAGACCCCAAGCGATCACACTTAGCAAATAGTGACTCAAAACCATCAAATATTATCCACTTACGATCCCAAACCAACACATAGATTACCTAAACACATTTTCCATGATACAACCTGAGACCCATGGCATGCTTTTAAATTATTATTAATTACCCAATCCAGTCTGAAGAAGTTAAGTCATAACCTACCTCAAATACAAAACCGATTAAAAAAGCCTTCAATCTGTAGCTTTCCCCTCATGATCAGATATAGATTCAACTAAAGTATACAAATATAGAATCTATGCATAAAAAAAAGCCAATGATACCCATATTGTCCAATTTTGAATCAGGGTCAAAATGGACCCTCAAAATGGGTTTTCAATATAATTTATTGTTGAAACATTTTTTGTATACTCATAGGAGTCTAAATCTTAAAACCCATGCGAAAATAAGTAAAAAATAAGGTTTAGATCAAAGAAAAACCAATTTCAAGCTTTATCGACAAAAATCCTAAAATCTATTTTAAAATCAAGAACATGAAGCTATTTTGAAGACAAAATTGAGAGAAAAATGATAATTACAAGATTAAAAACTTATCCATGAAAGAAATATCAAAAACTCCTTTGGAATCGCCCAAATCCAAGCTCTCAAGCCTAAAAAATGGTGAAAATGGAGTTTTGATTCTCAACTTGGATGGAAATCATGAAAAATTAAATAGAAGTTCTTGAGAAATGGGGTAAAATAGAGTTCCAAATTGATAGACAATGATTCTACAAGAAAAACGCAACAAAACTCATTAAAATTGAAAATTCCTAGCTCCCCAAATGTCAAAATACAAATTTGGGTTTTATACATAGAGATGGAGCTTAAGCGACACTTTGATTGCTTATGCAACCTCGTTAAAGGGACAAATTGTCATTTAAGTAGTCAAATTTTTGCTTAAGTTACCCGGCCAAATGGTCAAAGGTTCGCTTTCGTGAACACACTAGCACCAATAATGTCAAAAGCTTGTTTTTGAACCCCAAAACTCATTCGAAACCCTATGAACATGATCCAATAGTGAAATTTGATTGTAAAACACGTTCTGCATCCGATGGAATCATCAAATTTACAAAAAGGTTATTTTCACAAAATTGAACCACAGGACTCAATTTTAGGATTTTTAAATTAAGAATCAAAATGATATATAAAAGCCATAAAACCACACCAATCATGTTACCAACCTAAAATCGACGTTCTAGATTTTTTGGCTCAGTCTATTTTCTATTTGATGCATATATCACTAAATCTTGACCTAAGTCAATTATTAGGTTTTTAAGCCACCAAAATCACACGCTCGCTCAAATCACACCAAAATGCATTGAGAACCATGACAATCATCCCCATACTACAAAAATACCACAATGAAGCCACAAGGAGGGGTAAAATGGTCAAAATATTTAGAAATAAATATTTCACATAAATAACCAAAAATTTGGTCATTACACCACTATAGCTCCCTCTATAACTGCCTTATTGATGGGGTCTCTTATTGCCTCCCCATAGTCCTTAAGATGTAAGTGCTCCATAGTGTGAGAAAAGTTAGAAACATCAACAAATAATCTACTCACAGCTACTAGACTCTAAGTATCCATGCAAAACAAAAGTCTTAATCCTCTTATAAAGCACCACACACTTTTATGCTCAGTAGGTAGAATCATGGTGGAATGCATAGCCAAGATATGGAATCTAGCCTCATACTCTGCCACGGTCATAGAAAGCTACTGTAACCTTGTAAAATAATCCTTCAGACACTCGTGCATATTGTGAGGCATAAAATTCTCAAAGAAAGTCTCAGAGAACTAAACCCATGTTATGAGAGTAGATCCAACTAGCCTAGAATCAAGATATTCTACCATTGCTTTGCTTCCTTATCAAACTAAAATATGGTATAATCTATACTATATTACTCAACCAAGCCTAAATTACGCTCATATACTAAGTCTACCCTAAGCTACCCTATAAGTAGATGTTTCGGCCCTATATATCGGCTAGTCTCCAGCCATACTCAATAACTATATTAAGGCATCACAGAGAAAAGATAAAAATATGACTTCAAGCAAAGCGGGGGATGTTCCTGGCCCATTAGCTACTGTGGTGGTATATCCTCAGGACTACCTCAAATTCATGATTGATAATCGGCTCTAGTGAAGGCTTCCTAGACTAGCCTTGAGATGGTGTTGTATCTCTCGCCTGACCTTGACCTCGGTGTCGACCTCTGCCTTTTTCCCTAATGAGAGCCCTAGCTGAAAGATCAGGGGCCTCGCTCTTGACAATCGTGTCCCTAGTCTTAGTCATATGCAAAAGAGTAAAAAGAAATTATTATTTAAAAACCAATATAGACACAATGCAAAATAAAAAATCAAAAAGGTGAGATTTTCCTAAGAATTTCCTGTAGCCTCCCAAAAATAGGATATAGGCATCATCGTATTAATTTGTGAGACTCTACTAAACACTTGCTCTTGTATCAATGATATTAAGCTCTGATATTAAATAGTAGCAACCCCAAAACTTAGGTCCCGATAGCACCTACTTTAACCCACCAAAAGGTAAGCCAAACCATAGCCCGAAATAGCGAGTAATAGGCTAAAGGGTAGAAATAGAGAAATAAGGATAAAAATAGTAATGTTGTCATGACTCGATTTACCTGTCATGATAACACCTACTTTATCCCGCTAGTAGGTAATCCAAACCGTATCCCGGAGCTAGGTGCAATGGGTTAACTAGAAAATATCCTAAAAGCCAGAAATAAACAATTTAAGACTTAAAGATCAATAATACAATCATAATAATCTAATAGATAGATAGAGAATCGAATTCATCCCAAGACTCAGTAATGTCAGTACCAGAGCTATTATAACTGAATCATAAGTATTGAATAGTCACTACAATATGTCTTAAAAATGAAAGACTAGATAGAGATACATACACTAAAAAAGGGCAACTCTAAATCCAAGAGCTCACCCAAATCTCTGAAATCAACTCATCACAATCGACGAATCAACGACGACTGCTAGTACTCGAATTTGCACCAAAAGGATATAGAAGTGTAGTATGAGTATCAAAACCATGGGAAGTCAGTAGGCATCATTAGCTGAATGAGATAAATCATGATATAAATACTATAAAATATAAGATAAAATAAGCTAAGTCAAGGTAAAATAGGCAAACCTAGAAATAAACTCCTACACTATTGTACATAAATAAATAAATGCATATGAAATAATAGTAACATAAAGATCACACAACTATAACAATAAGATTGGACCCCATAAGGCAGTAAGTGCAGAAAAGTAAATAACCCAACACAGGCTCCCATAAGTCTGGAGAGTACAATCAAGAAAATTAATTAACTGAATAGCCGTAAATTTACCAATTATCATAACGTAATTAAGAATCCATCCAAACTGTATAATATCATAAATAAATCTCAACGCCAAACTTGAACCAAAACTGAATAGCATCACCAACATTATCATTTGCCAGACTTAAACCGAAACTCATATTACTAATAGCATCATCATTATTGTCAATTATCGGACTTGAGCTAGAACTCATAATTATAAACCCAACCAAAACCACATACCAATAGTCCATATCAATAAGCCACCACAATATACTATACCAATTAACCATCCCTTTACATATATCTGTACACCAGATCAAAAATCATATCCATGGGTCATAACAATATCCACGTAAATGAACCATACCGATACCATATCTATTAAATCATTCCTACAACCATGTTTATAGGACAAGTCAATGGTCATATCAATAATCATATTTATAGGCCATAACATTAACCATATATATCTATTCCCGAAATAAGCAATAATTTTTGAACACAAACTAGTGTAATCAATGATCATTGAATCTCCTCATAGTCTCAAAGAAGCATTAAATAAGGTGTATCATGCATAAATAAGTCTACAAATGTGAACACAAGTCTTGGCCTAAAGTGGGTCAGCAGGGCCCACTTCTAACCCCTCAAAATCCATTCTAGACCAAAAATCTACCCCGGATTAGGCTAAGATATCTAAATTTATTTCTAGATGTTAAATAATCCTTTATTAGCTGTACGATAGCAATTTTCACAAATACATAAACAACTAAGTCATTTACGCCTAATTTACCGTTTCGAGATAACCTAAACGGTTTAACTAACCCAAATATTTTTCATCCTAATTCCAACACCTAAATTCCATCCCATATCTAGTATAATGTCATAATTATACTATGAAATATCTCAATCTATGAAGAGGATAAACTAATCCTACCTAGGTGCCGAAGAATAGCCCAAACAATTCACTAAACCATTGATTTTCCTATTCCAGAAGCTTTCGCAAGGTGCCACACTATCAAAATCATAATTTACTCATCAATATGAGAACAATGATACCCATATTGAACTACTATGCTTAGGGTCCAAAATTATATAAAAATCCCATTGGGGACCCATTTATGGAATTACACTTTCATAACCAACACAACATTTCTGTATGATTAAGGAATAGTTACCCTAAAAATGGGTGAATTTTGAGCTCTAATGGTGCTATAATCAAGCCACCAAAATTCTAGGTATTTAAGAACAAGATAAAGGATTTAATCCCAAAATAAATGGAAGCTTACCACGAATTAGAAGGAGAAATGCATAAATAAACTATACCAAAGCTCCAAAATCACCCACAATAGAGCACTTTTTAGGGTACAATATTCTAGAGAATGGGAGAAGAATAGTGAAAAGAGGGATAAGTGGGGAATTTATACCCTTCCCAGGCCCACAGATGTTGCTTAAGCGAATATCGGGTCACTTGAGCGACCAACTGTCGTGTAAGTGACCAGGTGTCGCATTTGCGAGACTAACAGACTCAACCTATATCGTGGAAGCGATTCTAGTATCGCTTAAGTGGCATTCGCTTACGCAATGTATGTTTCACTTACGCTATACCAGTGGGACAAGCTAGGTCACTTAAGCAAATAGCTGGTCGCGTATGCGATGCACCAGACACTAACTGAGAATTGGAATTTTTCTAAGTCTCCGCTAACCCCTTGAGATTCATCCGAAATCTTGTATACAGAAATGAACTATGCTACCCTATGAAATTTGATGTTCTAGAGCAATTAGCATAATTGAAATTTCCATTCTAGGTTGTTTCAATAAAAAATGGGTCCCACACCTACTTGCCATTTTTCATAACTTCTCGTCATTGCCCAAAATGAGTCCAGGAGCCTTGGGACTTGAACCAAGGGTCCACCTAACATAAAGCCAATATTTTGGAGTTATTGGAATAACCTAAATTGGCATATGAGGTTGTTTGAGTAAAGTTTTCACTCAATAGGAAATTTTAACCACCAATGACTTCAAAATAAGGAATTAGCTCTAAAAATCAAGTGAACTGCTCGGTAATTGCACTGTCAGTCCCTGCAAGTCATAAATGACTTGGGGAAGCTATAGGAAAGCACTAAATGATGAAAATGAGTGAAAATACATAAAATGACCTGGAGGGTCATTACAATATCCATTACTAAAACAACTTTTGTCCATGAAAGTAAAGGATTTAGCTATACCTGAAGCCTCGAACAGGTGATGGTACTGGGTCCCGATCTCATTCTCAATCTCCCATGTAGCCTTTTCTACTGGGCGGTTCCTCCATTAAACCTTAAATACTAAAATCTCTCTAGTTCACAACCACTTGATATCAGTAACCAAAATAAGCACAGGCTCATCCACGAAGGTCAACCAATCATCTAACTGAATGAGTCCCATCTAAGCACATGAAAAGGGTCAGGAATGTATTTACACAACATAGCAACATGGAAAATTAAATGGAAAATGGCAAAATCTGAGGGTAAGTCTAACTCATAAGCCACCTCACCAACTGTGTAAAGAATCTAAAAGGGTGTAATATATCTCGGGCTGAGCTTACCTTTCCTCCCGAACTTCATAACACCCTTTATGGGCGATACACAGAGGAATACCCAGTCACTAACTCAAAATCTCAAGGCACGAAGTCTACAATCTACATAAGCCTTATGCCTACTCTGAGTTTCCCTCAACCTATCTTGAATCACCCTAACTCTATCCAATGACTCTTAAATCAGGTCAGTGTCATACGATCTAATCTCAGAAATCTCAAACCAACCAATCAGGGAACGATTTCTCCTATCATATAAAGCCTCAAAAGGCGCTATTTCACTACTTGAATAGTAGCTATTATTATATGAGAACTCTTCCAAGGCTAAGTATTTCTCCTACAAACCTTAAAAATCCATAACACTGGCTTGGAGAATATCCTCGAGAACCTTAATAGTCCTCTTTGATTGCCTATCGATCCGAGGATGAAAGGTTATATTAAGATCCACCTCAGTACACAACTTCTTCTGAAAAACTTTCTAAAAGCAAGAAGTGAACACTGAACCCCAGTTTGAAATGATAGATATAGACACACCATGTAAATGGACTATCTCACTAACATAGCTATGGGATAACCTCTCAGCACTGAAAGACATCTAAATAGGAATTAAATATGTCGACTTGACTTGGTCAACTGATCCATAATAATCCAAATACCATTAGAACCATGGGAACTATGAGGCATCCTACTAATAAATCCATGGTAATTTGCTCCCATTCCCACATGGGAGTAGGAAATCTCTGAATTAAGACACCAGGTCTCGGATGCTCGGCCTTCACCTAGTGACAACATAAGCAACAATCTACAAAGTCAACTACATCTCTTTTTTATACCAATCCACTAATAATGTTGCCTCAAATCTCTATACATCTTAGTTGTACCCAAGTGAATAGAATATCTGGATTTATGAGCCTCACACAAAATCGACTGAATCAAGTCATCAACCCTTGGAACACAAATGTGGCTATCAAAGCTAAAAACACCCTCAGGATCTATGGTAGCCCTCTTGGACTCACCACTTAACAATTGATCATAAATGATACAAAGTTTCTTAACCTAAAACTGACGACTTTGAATCTGCTCAAATAGCGAAGACCTTATCTCTACAATAACATGAATCCTACTTGGGTCTAAAATATCAAATTGCACTATTAGGTTGGCTAAGGACTGAATGTCCTGTGCCAACAATCTTTGAGAAACTAAAATCACAATCCAAGCTGGCCATACTCACTACCTTTCACCATAAAGCATCTGCTACCACATTTTCCTTACTCGGATGATACAAGATAAAGATGTCATAATGCTTAAGAAACTCCATCCATCTACACTACCTAGAATTTAGCTCTTTCTAGGTCATTTGATGCTGAAGACTATGATGATACGTGAAGATCTCACATTCCACCCCATAAAGATAATGTCTTTAAATCTTAAATAGGAAAACTACTGCTGCCAACTCCAAATTATGAGTAGGATAGTTGCGCTCGTGCACCTTTAGTTGACTAGATGCATAAGTAATAACACGACTCTGTTGCATCAATACACAACCCAAACCAATACTAGAAGCATCACAATACATGGTGAATCTCTCACCCTTAATAGAAAGAGCTAAAATAGGAGATAAAGTGAGAAATCCTTTGAGCTTTCCAAAGCTTAACTCAAACTCCTCGGACCATAAAAAGGAACCTCCTTCAAAGTTAATCTGGTCATTGGCACTGCAACAGTAGACAAACTCTCCACAAACCATCTATAGTAACTAGCTAAACTAATAAATCTAGAAATCTTAGTCGAAGATGTAGGCTAGGCCCAACCGCAAATGGCGTCGATCTTCATTGGGTCTACCATAATCCCATCCTTAGAGACCACATATCCAAGAAATGTCACCAATTCTAGCCAAAAGTCACACTTAGAGAATTTGACAAAAGGAATGATCTCTCAAAGTTTGAAGCATAATCCTAAAATGCTACATATGTTCCCCTCTACTCCTCATATATATAAGGATGTTATCAATGAACACAATCAAAAAGGAATCCAAATAAGTCCTGAAGACATAATTCATCAAATCCATAAATGTAGTTGGGTGTTAGTCAACCCAAAAGATATCACTAGGAACTCATAATAACCATAATGAGTCCTAATGGCTATCTTCGGGATATTCTCAACCCAAATCCTCAACTGATGGTAACCAAACCTTAAGTCAATCTTACAGAAACCACTACACCCATAAGTTGTTCAAACAAATCATCAATGTGAGGCATAGGATAACGGTTCTTAATTGTCACCTTATTAAGCTGCCTATTATCAATAAACATACGCATAGAGCCATCCTTCTTCTTCTTCTTCTTCTTTTTCTTCTTCACAAACAACATAGGAGCTCCCCAAGAAGTCAAACTTGGTCTAATTAAACCCTTACCCTAAAGATCTTGAAGTTGAGAGTTCCGCTCTGTAAGCTCAACAAGATCTATATGGTAAAGTGTCATAGAAATAGGTTGGGTTCTCAGATTAAAATCAATAACAAACTCAATACTATACTCAGGAGGAATACGAAGTAGATCGGCAGGGAAAACATTAGGAAACTTATGAACTACAAGCATAGAGTCAGGTGATGGACTCTCTACACTAACATCCCAAATATAAGCGAGGTAAGACCCACAACTCCTTAAAATAAGCCTCTTAGCATAAATATAAGACATAATCCCTATCACCTTAGACTAACAGCTCTCTACCACATGATCATAGGTATGTCGGGCATGGCTAACGTAACGGTCTTGACAAAATAGTACATGGCTGCATGATAGTGGGATTACCAATCCATGCCCAGACTCATATCAAAATACACTATATCTAACACAATAAAATTAGCTTAAGTATTAAACTCTCGAACAGTCATAACACATAATTTGAAAACCTGATCCACTACTAAAGAATCACCCACGGGAATAGATACACGTAATGGAATATATAATAAATCCCAAGATAACTCCAACTGTGGGGCACAATAAGAAGACATATGAGAATATGTGGATTTTGAATCAAATAAAGCAAAAGTTGAGTGATGGAACACAAAAATTATACCTGTAATAACAATATCCAAAGACTCAGCTTCGCATCTAGCAGGTACGATATACAACTGACCTTGCCTGCCACCTGGATGGGCTTCTAACCAGTATCCTTTCCTACCTATCTAAGAACCTCTATGAGCACCCTAGGGACCACCTCTATGACCATGCATACCACCTCTAGCAGAGGTACAAACTACCTTAATAGGTGGAATACTCTAATTTAAAGGAAGAATCACTACACGACTGGGGCACTCTCTCAAGAAATAACCAAAAGCTCTACAACCATAACATATCCCAGGCACTGCCGTGAAACCAGAAGATTTGGTTGGCCCAAAATAACCACCACAGCTAGAATAGTCAAAAGATGAACCCCTCAAAAACTATCCACGACCCTAGCTAGGCCGATCACTATAGCTAGACTAGCCTCTAATGGTAATCTGAAGCATAGCCTGAACGCATCTATTAGATTAGCCTTGATGGTGATACCGCTGATACAAAGGGTACCTAGCTTGAGATCCACTGCCTCTAAACCATGAACTACTACGGATACCACTGAAACTACTGTGATAGCACAACCTCTTATCACTGCCCTATTAGACCTCACAATACATATCCTTCATAACCTGAGCATGGTTAAAAACCTCAGTAAAAGACCTAGCTAAAGCAACCAAAGTCTATGTAGACATAAGAAGAGGAAGTCTCAATCCCATGACAAAGTAGCGAACTCTCTCACACTCAGTAGTCAAAATAAAAGTAGCATGCATATCGATATCATAAAATCGAGCCTTATACTCTACAATAGTCATGGAGCCATGCTCCAACCTCAAAAACTAATCCCTCAGATGATCCCCAAGTTTGTGATGCATGTACTTCTCCAAGAAGATCTCAGAGAACTGAGTCTATGTCCAAAGGAGAGATCCAGCTTGCCTAGAATCAAGATGAATTCTCCACCAATATTGAGTTGACAAGTCCAACTGAAAGTATTTTAATCCACACCATGACTTTCAAATAGGACCAAATTATGGAGCCTATCCTCGCAAGCAGTTAGGAACTTATACGTATCCTCGCCTGGTGTCCCAGAAAACCTAGGTAGAGCCAATTTCAAGAATCTACCCAACATCTTCTACTCCTCGACAGACATAGCAGGCTGGGCAATCACTGGCTAAGCAACTACCGATGCAAGAGGGACCTCAATTTTAGTAGCTGCAGCTATAGGTTATACCTCTACCTCAGTACCCTTTGATTTGAGGAATGTTCATAATTAGATGGTGCACCACCAACCAATCCTAAAAACTGAACCAAGGCATCTCTAAGCACTGGAGAAAAAATAAACTCTAGTGGAGTCAGGGTTGGTCCTTGTGCCACCCTTGCTAGGGTGAAAGGATCTCTACCTCGAGAGTAGAAATAGGGTCTAGTGAAGGAACCTTATCTTAGCCTCTAGATGGGGACACATCTATGGGTTGTCAACGACCTCTAGGTCATCCACAAATAATGATAGGATCCTTATTCTCGATCTCAGTACCCTCATCTCATGTAGCGATAACACATGTCCTAGAAATTTTTGAAAGAGTAAAACCAAAGGAATGATTTAGAAACCAACTCAGACTCATAGCACAAAATGAGTAAAAGAAGTGAATAAATCCTAAGAATGTCCTATAGCCTCCCAAAAATAAGAAATTAACACCATTGTTCTAATCTACGAGACTCTTCTAAAAACTTGCTCTTGTACCAATAATACCGAAGAAACCTAGGCTCTGATACCAATTTGTCACAACCCAATTTATGAGTCATTATATCACCTACTTTATCCCACTAGTAGGTAAGCCAAACCGTAGCTGAAAGCTAGATGCAATGGCTAACTTGGTGGAAAATGGTCTAAAGCTGGAAATTAATGATTTAAGACTTAAGCGATAATACAATCATAATAATCTAATAGATAGATAGAGAATTGACAGCCATCCCAATACTCTGTAATGTCAGTACAAGAGCTACTACAATTGAACCATAAGTAATGAATAGTCATTACTATTTATCTCAAAACTGCAACACTAGACATAGATATATAAAAGAAAAATAGGTAACTCTGACTCCAAGACTCACCCAAATCTCTGAAAGCAACTCAGCACGATTGTTAAATCAGTGGTGACTACTAGTACTCAGATTTGTACCAAAAAGTTACAAAAGTGTAGTATGAGTACAAAAACCATGGGAAATCAGTAGGCATCATCGACCAACTAAGCTAAATCATGATATAAATACGATAAGATACAAGATAAAATATGCTAAGTTAAGGTAAAATGGGCAAACCTAAAAAAAAGGTCCAACATTGTTGTACATAAATAAATAAATGGATACAAAATAGTAATATAAAGATAACACAACTATACCTACGAGATTGGCCCCCATAATCCAATAACTGTGGAAAAATAAATAACCCGACCAGGCCTCTATAAACTTGGAGGTACAATCAAGGAAACTAATTAATCGAATAGCCGCAAATTTACCAATTATCATTCCATAATTAAGCATCCATATCATATCATATCATATCATAAATAACTCCTAGTGCCAGACTTGAACCAAAACTCAATAGCATCACCAACATCATCATTTGCCAGACTTAAATCAAAACTCATATTATTAATATCATCATCATTATTGTCAATTGTCAGACTTGAACCAAAACTCATGTTATGAATATGATCATTATTATTGTTAATTATTGGACTTGAACCAAAACTCATATTATGAATATGATCTTCATTATTTTCAAATGCGAAACTTTTAACTAGAACTCATATTAATAAATCGTACCAATGAACCATACCACTAAGCCATATAAATGAACCACCATAATTGACTATACTAATTAACCATCCCTTTACTCATACCTATACACTATATCAAGAATCATATTCATAGGTCATACCAATACCCACGTCCATAAACCTTACTGATATAACACGACCCGACCATGGGGCCTTATCGTAATGGGTATCTCAAGTCCAACCAAGACTAGAGACCATCCCCAATACCCAACCCAACCATCAATCATATACCCTGAGTTGGATGAATTTCGAACAAAAACCAAGATAGCATGTAATAGCACTAATCTACACTTTAGATTGGTCTATAATCGAGTCTAACCCAAATGAGTCCAACTGTCCCAAATCCAACCAATAACCATAACCAACCAAAATTTTAAGCCAAAACTAAGACAAAAACCAAATCAAGTTACATAACATAATATAAAAGGATGGAACAGTGAGAAATTTAGTCCAACGATGTCAGGCCCAATGCCAATGGCAATACTAAGGCTAACACCAATACCAACCCTACCCACATCGACCCATAGTAGTTCTACAAAATCCTTTAACCAAAAGAAAATCAATATTCAATTGGGACATACATCCAACCATAGCCAAAACCAATGTCCATAAATAAATCAAAGTATATGAAAATGTCTATAATATAAAATGGGGCCTTCCAAAAAGATGGAAACTCACCACTTTAATCCAAAAGCTGATACCAAAATTTGATCACTATGCAGGAGAGTAAAATGGACTATTCCTACATCACGAGGGGATACAGCCTCCCAAAGATGGGATAGAGGGTGAATGCTAGCATAAACTCAGGAGAAGGATAAAATATATCATCCAGTAAAACCATATGCATACAAACCTTTTATATATATATATATATATAGATATATATATAAATATATGTATATATAACCATACCGGGAAAAAGAATCAAGTTTAGCATGTATTTAAAACCATTAACTCGGGTAGGTGTAGCTTAACCGTCCTAAAGCACCCATGGGCTATATGCGTCTAGTGTAATCCCCTGAACGGGCCCCGATGCCTGTAGCCATACAAACCGAAGATACCATAAGACTAGGGGATTCCCAAGTACCCTTCTCTCTATGATACATATGTATAGTGTACTTAGAGGATTCTCGTGTACCTCATAGTATCATATATGGTTTCCATGACCAACCTCTCCTGTTGGCAAATATATGTTTTTAGTGTTCGTTCATTGAACTCCTACCTTCACAATTAGATATCACACCCTGCCATTATTACCCAATTAAAACCATTTCCAACAAACAAATCTATTATTCCATTTATTATTAACCAAGGCTATTAATAGTGATATTGTCATACCGACTATAATTTCCAAGTATTTTCTTAGCTAAACCTTTTTGGGTAAAGGGATTCCCATGTACGCATTTACCAAGTTAACATAGGGGAGTCCCCTGTACCCTATAAGTGTTCCATTATTATGTTTTCTTGGGTGAGTCCCTGTACCCCATAAATTGTTCATTGACATGTTTTTACTTGGGGGATTCGATTGTACCCCAAAAAGAGTTCAATTAACCATAACCATGCCCACCAAACCATTTCATTTAACCATTCCAAACCATTTAAACCATTTAGGGTTTCATTACCAAACCATACCATCCAATAGTTCCATTAAAAAGTTCAACAATATAGTAAAAGCTTTCTTATGGGCATTTTATCAAATATATTGAGGCATAGTGTTTCCAAATCCAAAATCAAATACCAATTAACCATTACCATGCAACCAAGTGTCCAAACCACCATTAAAACATGTTAATACATAATTAAAATATGGGAAAACCATAACCAAGTCATTATAACCAAAAACCCCAATATATATTTGAAAACCCAAAATCATACAACATTTTTGCCATGAAAACAATTTTTAAAATATGCCTTTAGTTGGAATTAACAATAAGGGAAGGAGTACATGCCTTAAATTGAGTAGATGATAGAGAGAAATTACCAAAACAAGCCACAAATTAATCCTTAAGATAAAACCCTAGCTTTCTTTCCCCAAGAACTTTAGAGAAGATTAGAGAGTATTTTCTAAGTGTTAATGAATAGAATAATAGAGCAAATAACCTCCCAAATGCATTAAAAATCATGGAGCCTTAATAGGTTAAGTGGGGAATGTCTAGATTACTTCACTTAGACTGCATAAAATTTCCTTCAGGGGGTACCACTACTAAAACTGGCCAAAAATAATGTCCAAAAGCGATGACCAACATTGCTTTTTTTGGGCTAAAACCGATGAAAAAGTGACTCTATCACTTGCACCACAAAAAGGTCCATTGTATTTTGAAAATGACGGCCTTCGTTGCTTTTTTTATGATGGACAGTGTTGCGTTTTCAAAAAAAATTATTTATTTTTAGATAAAGCAACGCTATGCATTGTTTTTTGTTCTTCACATGAAGAACATATGATGAACAAAAAACGATGGACATCGTCATTTAATTGAAGAAAAAAATTATTTTTCAGAGAAAACGATAATGCTCTTTGTGTTTTTAGAAAAATAAAATATTCTTTTAGGAAAAGAGATGTTGGTCGTCGCTTTTTATTCTTCATAATGAATAAAAAAAGTGACGGATAGTATCACATTTTTGAAAATTTATTTTAAAAACTTTTAGAAAAGCGACGGACAACGTCACATTTTTTAAAATTAATTTTAAAAAATTACAAAAAACCAGCAGATAAAAGAGTCATGTCCATTTCTTTTCTATATTTTTTGGATGCAAAAATCAATATTTTCTGCATTCCACCTGCCAAATAAAAATATAGTTCAATATATACAGCCTCATGCAACACACATTATTAAAATAATAATACAACACACTACATCAATAAATTATTTAAGCAATTCAAATCAACACTTAAACAATCAATCCAACAACATCTAATACACTTAACAATGAATCCAACAACATTCAATATACTTAAACACTCCTAAAGGTTTTTCATTAGTTAATAGCTAAGTTCAAAATAACAAAAAATTGCCTAAAAGTCAAGTCCAAGGACACTAAGGAATAGCCTCAGCAAAATCCTCATCACTCTATGTTTCCTCTTCCCTACTTGAATCAGGAGCAATAGACTGTCCCAAGGCACGTCTAATCTGTGCAATCTGATGTGACATAGCAGCATGTCTCTCTAAAATAGTGGAAATGGCTTAATCATGTTATGCCAACCAACAACACATTGTCTGAAAATCAATTGACTACTGTTATATGATATATATATATATATATATATATATATATATATATTATATTACTATTAAAGTTAACTAAATAATAATTAAATCTAATATACCTTAAACTCTTGAAACATGGCTTGTTTAGAGACTATTGAAGTATCCCACCACTCTTTCCAAGGATATGTAAAAAGTCTCCCAACGCTCTCCCTTACAACCACATTAACTTTTTGACGTGTGATACCACCTGTAAAAAATATAATAAGTATGTACACTTGAATATTTTATTAGTAAAATAATAAATTTGTCAATTGAAAAATAAACTTACGAAGATCCATCAGGCTCAATGAACACTCTACCAAGCCTGACCGTATCACCAGGAACTAGACCAATCAAATCTATATAAATATCTTCTTCTACAAGAGGAGGTGGAGGAAAAGGTGGAGGTGGTGGTGACTTGATTGTTTTGAAGTCACTAGTACACATTTCAAAACACTACACTTAACAATTTTAAACTCTCTAATTCACTTATCAAGTGGCTAAACTTAACCATTTTCAAGTCATGAATTCACATTTCAAGTGACAACACTAAACCCATTCCAAGTCATGAATTCATATTTTTAAGTGATTACACTATACTAATTTCAAAACATAAGTTTATCTTCCAAGTAACTGTACTAAACCATTTTCAAGTCACTAATTCACTTATCAAGTGACTACACTTGATCAATTTCAAGTCACAAGTACACATTTCAAACACTACACTTAACCTTTTTCCACTCTTTAATTCACTTCTCAATTGACTAAAGTTAACCATTTTCTAGTCATGAATTCACATCTCAAGTGACAACACTAAACCAATTTCAAGTCATGAATTTACACTTTCAAGTGATTTCACTTTACTAAATTCAAAATACAAGTTTACCTTTCAAGTAACTATACAAAACTATTTTCAAGTCACTAATTCACTTCTCAAGTAACTACACTTGATCAATTTGAAGTCACTAGTACACATTTCAAAATACTACAATTAACCATTTTCAACTCTCTAATTCACTTCTCAATAGACTAAACTTAACAATTTTCAAGTCATGAATTCACATTTCAAGTGACAACACTAAATCAATTTTAAGTCATGAATTCACATTTCAAGTGACAACGCTAAACCATCTTCAAGTCATGAATTCACATTTCAAGTGACAACACTAAACCAATTTCAAGCCATGAATTCACATTTTTAAGTGATTACACGTTACTAATTTCAAAATACAAGTTTACCTTTCAAGTAACTACCCTAAACTATTTTCAAGTCACTAATTCACTTATCAAGTGACTACACTTGATAAATGTGAAGTCACTAGTACACATTTCAAAATACTATACTTAATCATTTTCAACTCTCTAATTCACTTCTCAATTGACTAAACTTAACCATTTTCAAGTCATGAATTCACATTTCAAGTGACAACACTAAACCAATTTCAAGTCATGAATTCACACTTTCAAGTGATTTCACTTTACTAATTTCAAAATACAAGTTTACCTTTTAAGTAACTACACTAAACCATTTTCATTTCACTAGTTCACTTATCAAGTGACTGCACTTGATCAATTTCAAGTCACTAGTACACATTTCAAAACACTGCACTTAACCATTTTGAACTCTCTAATTCACTTTTCAAGTGGCTAAACTTAACCATTTTCAAGTCATGAATTCACATTTCAAGTGACAACACTAAACCAATTTCAAGTCATGGATTCATAATTTCAGGTGATTTTACTTTACAAATTTCAAAAATTAGTTTACCTTTCAAGTAACTACATTAAACCATTTTCAATTCACCAATTCACTTCTCAAGTGACTATACTTGATCAATTTGAATTCAGTAGTACACATTTTAAAACACTAAACTTAACCATTTTAAACTCTCTAATTTATTTCTCAATTGACTAAACTTAACCATTTTCAAGTCTCTAATTAATACGAGAATAATGACCACCTTAACTTTCGATGACATCATTCAAAGTCACTACGTGAAAAATCAAGTTTTGGTTGCATGGAGGGAATGGGATCATACTTGGAGATGATGTTTTGAGCCTACCATTGATCAAACTCAAGTGTGAAAGATTGCTTGGAGTCTTGAAGACTTAAGGACTCTCAGATTTGGACCCCCTTTGTTGGTTTACAGTTTTGGTTCCCTTTATTAAGGGAATTTTGGTCACTTATCTTTGTCCAAGTGACACTCCATGACCATACCTCCTTATTAAGGGAATTAGAGTCATTTTGTATTCATTTTGTAATAGATTGTAAATAGGCTTCTTTAGTCTTATTTTCATTAGTTTTAGAAATATGATAATTTGAAACACTTGAAAATCCTCTCTTGAGAGTAGACTACCTAGTGTAGTTTTTGTTAGTCTTGGAAGAGCGATCTTAGTTTAGGTCTTGGAAAAGCAAATATTTTTCTTTGCTTGAAAATGATGGATCTTGAGGTAAGTTGATTTCCTTGGCGGCCACCATAAGAGTGTGGTTTTGATTATTACATTCATTAGGGTTTTTTGAGTTTAATATACTCTTAGTTCTTAATCGTGTAATAATCTTGGTCTCACTATCTATCCTTTACTTTTGTTGTTGTTATCTTGTGTAGTGGATTATTTTGGGTCCTTTATTGAATCTGAAAATTGTGTTATTGTTGTTCATCTTGTTTTGTGGCTGATTTGGTGTTTTTACACATTTATCAAATCGTTAATCTTGTGTTCTTCACATTTTGGGGATTGTTTCCACTTGTTCTCAATTTGTGTTTTTAAAACTAGTTTGTTGTTGGCTATTTTGCTGCATTCCATTGTTGTTCTTGTATCATTTAGTATCAAAGAATTTCTAGATCTTATTTCTACAAGATTAATCTTGGGCTTGAATTTTAGAAAATTAAAAAAAAAATTGTTTTTGAAAACTAAAAATTCCAGAAAAAAAAGAGCAATCTGTCCACTTTGTGTCTTGGCCAAGATTTTTACTTACCTTTATTGTCTCTAAGTGTTAGTTTTGTTCCTCACTAACACATTAAGTCTATATCTTGATTTGATCTTGAATTTTGATGTTGTTGTGTATATAAACTTGGCCCATTGTTGTTGAACATTATTGTGGTGGAATATTTTTGGCCTTGTGTTCTTCATCTTGTTGTTGTTCTAAGCTTGGCCACGTGATATTATTGTTCATTGGTGGTCTAAGAACCTTTTGTTGAAGTTGTTGTTGAAAGGTGAAACTTGAGAAAGTATTGATTGAGTATGAGACCAACTTGAACCTTAGGCTCTAAGATTCAAAAGTTTGTGTTCTTGGTGTTCTTCACTAATCTTCATCTTTTAGTGAGGATTTGTGGCTTGAAAATGTGATATTGGTGTTTGGGAGTTCAAAGTGTGCTTGAAAATTCAAAAATCATTCAATTTGGAGTTCATTTGAATTAGGTCCCATTTTTTAGTGTTCTTGGTTTTCTTCATGTTCTTCATATGTTGTTGAAGAAGAACATTCAAAAAGTGGTGGTTTGATCCAAAAATAAGAAGAAAGAAATATGGTCTTTGTTTTTCTTGAAACATATTCCAAGACTTCTAAAAGAAGGAAAAAGACAAGAAGGCTTTTAAAAAGTCTTGTTACCCAAAAGAGGGGACAAAGACTTTCAAAAGAGCTAACAACCTTTAAAAAAGAAGGTGTCTTTCCAAAAAGGTGAAAGGAATTCAAACCTTTTTGAATATTGAAAAAGGCTACAAGTCTTGTATTTTCCCTCCCAAGGCTGATTTCCACATCTTCTAAATTAAATTTGACCAATTCAAATTGCCAACGAAAAAACAAGAAGAATCTGCCACATCACCAAATTGCCACATCATCAAAGTGCCACATCATCCATGTCCTAAAAACCTTGAATCTCAAAATTTCAGATTTCCACAATATCTCACAACCAATTGTGGACTACCACATCATCATTTTACTGTTCATGCAATAATTTTAAGTTCAAATTTTAGATTCTTAGTTTCATTAGTTTCATTACTTGATTCTAGAATTAATTAACAACTAGTAATCACCTACTTAGTTGTAGATTAATTGTTGAATTCATTTCTTTCACGTCTTTGTTATTTGTGTACTTTTCTTGTTTTTAACTCGTAGTAACTCCTTGTTTCAAGTTCGTAAGTAATTATGTTTGTTGTGTCTTGGGTAAATCAAACAAGAATCCATTCCAGCTGCTAAGTAGAATTGATATCCTATTAACTATCGGAGTATAAGCAACTTTCAATATTCGCTGCTCCAATTGTGAGAATTACAAAAGTGAGTGTATATGAGTGTTGATGAGAAGCTTTTACTACTAATCTTGTTTGTTCATTGTGTAGGTACAAAGGTGATATAAGGGGAACATGTCTTTGATAGCCGGAGATTATTATAACTATAATATGAGAGACTATGATTGTAGTGAGGGTTTTTATGGCTATGAAGTTGAGGAGATTATGGAGGCTATGAAAATAGCCATGACCAAAACTTGGGCAGATTTGAAAGTTACTATTTTGAGGGAGAAAATGAGGTAAATGAAGTGCCTAGTGCTTATGGTGACTTTGGAGATAATGTAGAACCTCATGATGGATCTTATGAATGATATTGGGACATGTGAGGAGTTTTACACTTCTCACTCCGAACCTAGATTTGGTGTTAGGTATAACCCTTTCATTCGCAAAGCTTATAAGAGCTATGATAAGAGTACACATAAAGAGTGTGAAGATTCATATTGTCCACCTTGTAGTACTTCTTATAAAGGTCAATATAGTGTGAATGGTTATACTAGCTCTAGTGGAGGTTGTCTAGCGAGAAGAAAAGGGTATGCATCTCTAAAACTGAGGGGTACTAATATGCTTTACAATGTTGATCCGAGAAGGAGTGTACACTCCGGAAAGGTTACCATTTGTGGGATACCGGGATGCCTCATTGTATTAAATGATAGGTACTATAACAACTAAATCGTTCCATTCATGGTTCACTACTTGGAGTTGTTTTGCGAGCCTTTACTTGTTCCATACTTCTTGGACGAGTTCAAGGTTATCGAGAGGGTAAAAATTGTCTTCTCCCAATATGAATACCATGAGGAGGTATGGTGAAATATTCTTTCCTTGGCCTACGGTCATGTATACTTAGGTATTGATTGGTTTACACGACTTCAAGTTCCTAATATACAAAATTTGCCTAATGTTGTAAGAGACCAATGAGGGAATCGCCTCATGACTTACTTGCTGCCCAAGCTGTGAAGAGAAATGCTTACCTACTCCAATCTAAATAATTATGAGAGACAAAATATTAAGGGGAGTAAGAAAGTGCAAGGTGGTAATCCGTGAGTGGAAAAGGGAGAGGTTGTGTGGAGCAAAGTGAGGGGATTACCACAAAACCATGCTAACATTGGTTGTCCTTCTATTTCTAAGGACATTTGTGTAGGTACCAACATGGCAAGCGAAGGAGAACAATGCCGAAAGAAAGTTGCTGCCCAAGCTTGTGGAGGACCTTCACACTATGACAAAGAAGAATCTATTCAATGACTTCAAGGTAAAATAGCTAACTCTTACACTTTTATGCATGTGAATGATAATTGTGTGGCTAGTAGACCATTAAGTATGAGTTGTATCTCGCCTGTAGTTGATCCTATTGATGACCGAATCAACTCTTATTGTAAGATCAATTTATGTCCACCTAGTGTTGAAACCATTATGTTGAATGAAAGTACATTATCTTGTGAAATTTTTGTTGATCAACTTATGTGTGGAAAATTCCCACCACTTGAGGATGTGTGTGGTGTTATTAATGAACCTTAAGTATGTGATGATGTTGAAAATGTTGGTCAAAGAAATAGGAGTAAACCCGTGAGCTTGCCCTTTAATTCTAATATTTGCTTGGATTATAGGGATAATCATGTGCTTAAGACATCTTTAAAACTTGATAATGAACTTTTAGAGAGTGAACTTACTTGTTCCAAATCTTCCCGTAGGACAGATCATTCTCTCTTTAGGTATAATATCTTATTTAAAGATGATATAAACACTCCCAATGAACTTAGTGGTGAAAATGATGGTATAGCTTGGCTTGGAAGCTATAGTTGATATGCTAACCCACTATGGTGTGACAACATTTATCCTAAAGATGGAAATCTCTTTTTTAAAGATGAGAGTACTCTTAAAGGTAAGGAATGTGTAGTCATTCTTGAAAACCCGAGGGCAAAGGTGTCATTGACTCCTTGGGGTAATGTTCCTAAATGTACATCCTTGTTTGACACATTTGTGCCTAAATTGCATGAATTCCAACTTGTGGATGCCAAGTTGTCTATTTGTTTGAAGGAAAGAATGTGTATATGTTTAAGTGCTTATTCTTTACCCGTGAATTCCTTTGTACGTGATTCTTTCCTATACTATCTCTTTTCCTATGATGATATCCATGCTAGTTTTGGATTTGTTTTATATTAAGGTAGGAAGTTTATTGGTCTGTCCATGTGTGTGTGTGTGATAATGCTATATAGATTTTATGGACTTTAGAACCTATCAAAACACCCCCCTTGGTGTGGTCTTTTTACAAGATAAAGAAGCGATGGTGTCTTATGGCTCATAAGATGAAGGAAGTTCTACCTTATGGATTATTTGATGCCATTAGGACCTATACAGTTTCTTTATCTCTTGGTGATTCCTATAACCAAATCCGTTGTGCTCCTTTTATTAAGATTTTAATATTTAATTCAAAGGATCCTTGGTTATATTACAAATATGTGCAACTTTGGTATGTTGAGATAATTTGTTGTGCTAACGCTAACCCTCATGCCATGAGGAGTTTGCATTTGTTTGTCCTCTCTTCGTTTTTGCAAGGTTTAGATTAGAGGTCAAATCCTTTTTAAGAAGGGGAGGATGATACTAGAATAATGGCCACCTTAGGTTTCGACGACATCATTCAAAGTCACTATGTGAAGAATCAAGTTTTAGTCACATGGAATGCACATGATCATACTTGGAGAGGATGTTTTGAGCCTACTATTGATCAAACCCAAGTGTAGAAGATTGCTTGGAGTCTTGAAGATTTAAGGACTCTCTGGTTTGGACCACCTTTGTTAGTTCACGATTTTGGTTCCCTTTATTAAGGGCATTTTGGTCACTTATCTTTGTCAAAGTGACACTCTATGACCATCCCTCCTCATTAAGGGCATTGAAGTCATTTTGTGTTCATTTTGTAATAGATTGTAAATAGGCTTCTTTAGTCTTATTTTCATTAGTTTTGGAAAGATGACAATTTGAAACACTTGAAAATCTCCTCTCTTGAGAGTAGACCACCTAGTGTAGTTTTAGTTAGGCTTGGAAGAGCAATCTTAGTACAGGGATTTCCTTGGCGGCCACCGTAAGAGTGTGGTTTTTATTATTACATTCATTAGGGGTTTTTGAGTTTAATATACTCTTAGTTCTTAATCCTGGTCTCACTATCTATTCTTTACTTTTGTTGTTGTTATCTTGTGTAGTGGATTATTTTGGGTCCTTTATTAAATCTGAAACTTGTTTTATTAGTTTTCATCTTGTTCATCTCGTTTTGTGGCTATTTTGGTGTTGTTACACCTTTATAAAATCGTCAATCTTGTGTTCTTCATGTTTTGGGGATTGTTTCCACTTGTTCTCGGTTTGTGTTATTAAAACTAGTTTGTTGTCGGCTGTTTTGGTGCATTCTATTGTTGTTCTTGTATCACTAATTCACTTCTCAATTGACTAAACTCAACCATTTTCAACTCTCTAATTCAATCACTAAGTAATAATCATACATAAACCTTATCTTAAAACTATTATTTAGAATTTCAATTTCACCAGAAAATCTTTCCAATCAAAGACACACCACATCATGCAAAATCAAGTGATGCAAATGAATAAATAAGCTTTTAAGTTTCGACAGATTTTCCTTATGTATGATCTAGACAGGTATGACATCTAGTCCAAGTAACCATTCATATTAAAAATATTTAGACCAGAAAGCCTATTTGAAAACACCATGAAAGATATTTATACCAACACAAAGCTCAACACCAAACACAATTATAGCAAAGGGAACATATACTATGCCAAGAAAAACATATTACCTAAAAAACTGAATTATATCATCAAGCAACACCAGCATCAGAATAAATAGTACATAAGACATTGAGCTTTAAGAAAGCTCTTCCCCTAATCTATCTTTTTATCATACCTACGAAACCCCAAAGTTAATAAAAAATAAAAAGAGCAAGTATTTAACGGGATATGTAAGAAAGTCATATAGAGAAATATCTAAGGTATTACACAGCTTTCCCCGCCTATTTCACAAGTGTTAATATAAATAGTAGAAAATGGCTTATAGAAATGGGGTTACTTTTTCATTGCTCTCTCTAGATGGTGGAGCGCGGCTAGAACCGAGTTTGCAGGCGATAGTTTTTTCGATCAGCATCAGTCGAAGTTACTGGTCATTGGGCTCCCGTCAATAGCGGGTTCTGTTCCTCCGATAGCTGGATGGAGCAGTGGCAGGTGTAGTGGCTAGAAGGCAACGGTTGATGTTCGCCGGTAGTAAAGAAAAAAGAGCCGCCACCGGCGGCAGTGTGGTAACACTGTTAGTTTGAAGAGAGAAAAAAGGGAGAAAAATGAAAGGTGTCAGTTGTTTTGGTGTTAAAAAGATTAGGGTTTTTGGTGGCGGTGTTGTTAAAAGGGAAAGAAGATGATGTAATCCCGATCATTGATCATATATGATCAATGGTTAGAATTAAAATTATAGAAATAGCCAAAATTCAAGTAATTTTAATTGAAGATTTTCAATTTGATCAAATTTGTACTGATTTAGACTAGAATTGACACAAATTGAATATCAAAATGGCTGGAAGTTAAATAAAATTGAAAAAGTTGAATTGAGTTTGGGATGCTATAAATGTAATAATAGCACAATAATAATGAGGAAAATAATAAGATTCAATATAAAAGTAAATTACGCGTGTAAAATTAATGTTACGTATTATAAAAAAAATTATTATTAATAATAATAATAATAATAATAATTCATTTAAAAAAAAGAAAGAAATGAACACAAGTAGTCGCTTACCACCATCCGTGATCTCTTTTTAGTGGTTGCTTTTTCTGTTTTTTTTAGTAATGTGAGAAAGAGAAATCACAATCATAGCAGCAGCGGGAAGAAGAGCTTCGATGGCCCTTTTTTAGTAGTGATTGAATTCAAAAATAGGTTAAAATTGACATCAATTAGATATAAGGTTGGCTAGAATTTAAATAAAATTAAAAAGATAATTGAATAGACTTAGACTGTTATTTAAATATAATAATAAATTCATAATAATAATAAATAAATATTATGAAAATTATTATTCTTACAAATAAATTACGTATGTCACATAGAAAATATTATATAAAAGTTACCAATAATAAATTTGAAATAAGTTAGGCATAAATGTAATAATAATAATAATAATAATAATAATAATAATAATAATAATAATAATAATAATAATAATAATTAATCAAGGTGACATCTTTTGATTGTTTTCTCTATGAGATTTCGAGAAAATGAATGCAACAACTAACCTAATTTAGTTTCACAAATTGGGGTCTGTGGAGGGTACAGTGTACGCAGACCTTACCGCTAAGGTAGATAGGTTGTTTCCAATAGACCCTCAGTTCAAGAAAAATAGTCTGAAGTAGTCCAATTTCAAGAAAAAAAAAACTAAAAATTGATTTAATATTAAATGTTGATCAAATATGACGAACGATTGAGATTAAAATTGAGGAGATAGGTCAATTGGGATTAGAAATTGGGTTAAAAAAGATTGAATTGTAGATATCGATTAAGTTAATACAATGTACTAATTTGATGAATTGTCGGTTAATTAGCTTCGTTATTATAACTTCAACAGTATATTATTACCTCGATCATATGATGTTAACGTATTATTCAAAATATTTGGATATATAGATTCAGTTAGCTAGGTTTTAACTACTATGTACCTCACTGTACTAGAGATACGGATTTGTACATATATATATTTCACTGACTATCAACTTTGTAATATGTACTATATACATCACATACACGAGCATATTACCTTGTAATACAACGTATTTCATATATAGTCTGATGAATTATTGTTTTATTTAGATTACATAATCATTTTATAACTTCAATAGTATATTAGTACTTTGATTAATCGATCGTATGATATTAATGTATTCAATATATATTGTTGATTGACTATCAACTTTGAAATATGTACTATGTACATCACATACACAAGTATATTACCTCGTAATACAACGTATTTCATATATACTCTAATGAATTATCGTTTAATTTAGCTTATATTATTATATTATAACTTCAACAATATATTATTACCTTGATCAATCGATCGTATGATATCAATGTATTCAATATATAATTGAATATATATTTTTTAAATATAAAAATTATTTATTTAACAGTAAATTAAAAATATTAAATATCGACGGACAGTTTCATTTTTCATAAAGTTAATTTTTATTTATTTTTAATAAAAGAGACATTTTTCTTCACTTTTTGGAAATAATACGAAAAAATAAAAAATAATCAAAAATTGTGATGGATAGCGTCGCATTTCTATAATTAATATTTTAAAATAAAAAAATTACAGTGACGTTGTTCGTCAATTTTAATAAAAATAAATAAAAAGAAAATTTAAAAATCAAAGGACAACGTCGCTTTTTATCATAAAGTTAATTTTTATTTATTTAAAAAAAATCAACACTATCCATCAATTTTTGTAAAAATAAAGAAAAATAAAAATAATTAAAAATTATGACGGATAGCATCGCTTTTCGATAATTAATATTTTAAAAATAAAAAATTATAGCGATGTTGTCCGTCAATTTTAATAAAAATAAATAAAATAAAAATGAAATGTAAAAACTGACGAACAACTTCGCTTTTTATCATAAAGTTAATTTTTATTTATTTTTAACAAAAGAGACACTGTCCGTCATTTTTGTAAAAATGCAGAAAAATAAAAATAATTAAAAATTGCGACGGATAGCGTCGGTTTTCTAGAATTAATATTTTAAAAATTAAAGTTATAGCGACGCTGTCCATTGATTTTAATAAAAATTAATTTAAAAATCAAAGTACAACGTCGCTTTTTTAAAAATTTATTATTATTATTTTAAATAAATAACAATGCTATTTGTCGTATTTATTAAAAAAATTATAAATTATTTGTTAATTAGTTGGCACAATAATTCGTAAGAAAAAGTAATGGATATTAAGATGTTGGCTGTCGATTTTAATAAAAAATAAATAACAATAACAATCAAACTAAAAAAAGCGACGAACAGTGTCGCTTTTCTCATTGCTTTTTTTGTGTCGCCTTTTGGCCTTTTTTAGTAGTGTACTACAAACCATTCCAGTTGTACCCTCCAATACGAGTGGTATCCATCACTCGTACCCTAGATCTTCCCCTTGGACCCAACATTGTCCAAGATACGACTTACCACACCAAGTCGTACCCAAAGAATACGACCCATACCTTTGATCCGTACCCCTGGCAGAATAGAATAAACAAAGATTGAACACTTTCCACCATATGAGTCAGTGGTACGAATCTGTCACGCCTCAAATCCTATTGGGGCGGACTGGCACCCGTAACCGAGGAGGCCTGGGAGAACCAACTCATAACCTTATACTTCCATGCATACCTCTATGACAACCCGAAATTCGGAAAGCATCATGTCGCATATAAAAGGAAATAATCACCTGTATAAGCTCGAGAACACATATATATGTATATACAATACTTAGTCGTTGGAGTCATCACATCTATTAACAAAACACCACCTTGACTGTACATTAGGTCTACAAAGCCTCTAGACAATACACAGAGTTTAACTAAGGTCGGGACACACCCCGCTATATAACTAACTTCTATACAATACCAAAAGTGACTGGATATGACACGGAAAGCCCCGAAGCAAACTGGAGCTCACCAAAAGCAGCTGGATATACTGGATCCTACTTGTGTGGTGTATGAGCTAAGGTACCTGTGTCTGCAGCATGAAATGCAGGTCCCCCATGGGGGACGTCAGTACGAAATATGTACTGAGTATGTAAAGCTGTAGATAATCACATATGATATAGGAGCTCAATAGAAATCAGAAACAAGTGAATAAATCGTAATAGGAGTGGACCACACTTACTAAAACTTGTGACAACCTGTACATTGTATTTATTCAATCACTTTACCTTCGTTCTTATCATCTGTGTAATCATTACTGTACTTTATTGTGACCATTAGGCTGCCTCCAGTACATATCAACGGGGATCGACCCATGATAGGCTTATGCCCCTGGGATACCACCCATAAACACATAAATAGGGATCGACCCATGATAGGCTTATGCCCCTGGGATACCACCTGATAAGAGAGAACTTCTATCACTTAGTTCAATTAATCTTTGAGATTGTTATTTCGGTCGCCACCACATTTTTGATACTTTGAAACAATGATACATCAATAAGAAACATATAAATAGACCATCAATGCAATAATAATGAAGTAAGAACTCATTGGTACATCAATGAAGTGTTTTGGAGTCATCAATGCCATAACATTGAAGTAGGAACTTATTGGTATATCAATGAAACATTTTGGAGTCATTAATAGCACATGGATCTTGTTTGAGTAACCGGATACCTTCAGACATTCATTAGTACAATAAACATGTAAGATTTGGAAGACAAGTAAGTATTGGAATGTCTTGACATCTTGTAGGGTGGAAACAAGTTCATTGGTAACGTAGGATATCATACAAAACCATTATGGATCACATGTTATTAAATAACTTTGGAAACTTTCTTAATAGAACAATTGGTCACTTTCATGCCAAAGATATGTTATAGAGTATGCATTACATACCTGACTGTCAACCTTCAATACTAGTCCCAAATGGACTTCCCGTCTTTTCGGATTACTTATCTACAATGAACATATATAGCAATCTAGTATTAGCGACCAAATGTCACAATTCAATTATTTGAATTCACCAAACTAGTGGTTAAGTAGTAAGCCTTAATTACACGATAAAGGGTGTCACTTTAACCCTCTTATACTCCAATTACATTCACATGCCATGCATATTCATACAACATCCTCCAATATCAAGTTTGGATTCATTTATCCTTCCAGCCAATCCATTAAACCAAATTTAGCCATAGACATAAATAATCATTAATTCAATAGTATATCACCATATCCACCTTCCATAAATCAATTACCATATCCACTTTCCATAATTCAATACAACCAAACCATGCAAAATAGTCCATAACCCTATTTTCATCACCTTTCAATAACAACCAATACATACAATCCTCTATCACACATATACATATGGAAAAGAACAAAGGAAAACAATATTCATAACTTAGAGTTCACCTCTTGATTATGCAATCCTGTTTGCACAAATAATAGGTGCCGTTCGAAGCTCTAGAGATGACAAACGCAGTTATCGGATTACTTTGGAATTTCTACGGTTGAATCAAAAGTAATTTAAAGGTCAAATTTGGCTAGGGTTTGTTCTTTCTCAATAATTGATGATGAAAATGAGTTTTTGAACTCATATACATGTATATATACACATATTTCCGTCCATAATATAATAGGAAATGACCAAAATGCCTTTAAAATTTAAATAATGTCAAATCTGTCCTTTGGTGGACTGTTTTGATAAGCTAAAGTAGATCGACCATTACTCTTTGCTCCGATATCGTATTTGGGTGAAATTAGTATCGTTGGAAGGATAATTCAAAGGTCTTTCATTTCATATAAAGTAGGTCACCCAGTTCATCCTGTACAAGGAGTTATGGTCGTTTGAAGTTGACCCTAAAAATCTATTTTGATAGGCTGAAGTAAAACGAGTATAACTCCTTACTCAGACGTTGGATTTCGATGAAACCAATTGCATTGGAAAGAAGACTCAAAGTTATTTCTTTTCATAGGTCGCAGATCTCCCAGTTCATTATATTAAAGAAGTTATGATTGCTCGAAGTTGACCCAAAAATTTGGCTGGCCTCAGTAGTTTGTGTGCAGGAAATTTTCCTGCACATTTACTATTCCCAAATATCTCGACCACCATTTTATAGTTTCGAACGTGCTCGATTATATCCGAAACCTATCCGTTTTTGGAAATCGTTATATAGTTGGAAAGAGTATTCAATAACCTTCACATGGAACCATCGACGGGCAAATTCTGGTATAAATAAAATAAAAAAATTAATTCCATATAAATAAGACCAATACACGTACTTGAATACGCCAATATACGTACTTGAATACGGAGTGTTATAGAATCGTACCCTATTTTATGGCTTATAGTGAGCCACTCGTACTCAGATCCAAGTTAAGCTACCAAGTCTAAGACTAAGTGAAGGAAAAACCCCAAACCAGATGATCCATATTCATCAATACAACTCGTACCACCTAAATCATATCCATTCCAGAAACCAAATTCAACCCATCATCAAAGAATAGTCAACATACGACCAACCCATGCCACTCATAACCCGATGCATGACTCGTTGACCCTAGTCGTAACTTGTCCAGAAACAAAAAATCCAAGAAATTTGCTACGGGTCGAAAACCCAGGGTGTTATAGTCTCCCCCACTAGGAACATTCGTCCCCGAATGACGGACAAGGAAGGGTAAACACAAGCACGATTCATTTGCATTATCAAATATCAATCCAATCTTAAACCAAGTTAGAAAATAAAGATGCAAAGATATTAATCTTTCCTTTAATATAGTTTGAAAACAAAAGTATTTTGAAGAATATATACCTTCCGCATGAATCCGAGGAGTAGAAAACAGATGTGGATACTTGGACTTTACGTCCTCTTTCGTTTCCCATGTAGTCTCTTCCACCTTGTGGTTCTGCCATAGAACCTTAACCGAGGTCACATCCTTGGTCTATAATCGATGAATCTACCTATCCATGATCTCAATCAGGATTTCTTCATAAGATAGAGAATCTTAGATACCCAATCCCTCCAAAGGAACAACCGAAAAAGGATCATCAACGTACTTTCTCAACATAGAGACATGAAACACCAAGTGAATGGAGCTCAAACTAAAAGGCAACTCTAATTCATATGCAACATTACCAACCCTCCATAAAATTGCATAAGGACCAACAAACCAAGGAATGAGCTTCCCTTTTTGCCGAACCGTATTACTCCCTTCATGGGAGATACCTTTAGGAACACCTTATCCTTAACGTCAAACTCCAAGTCTCTATGCCTCACATGCTCATAGGACTTTTTAAGCCAATCCTGAATCACCTTTACCTTCTCCATAGCCTAATAAACTAAATCCGAACCAAACATATCCGCCTCTCCAAACTCGAACCAACCAATAGGAGATCTATACCTCCTACAATATAATGCCTCAAAAAGAGCCATACCAAAACTAGAATGATAGTTATTATTGTAAGAAAACTCTACCAAAGGTAAAAGCTCAACCCAACTGGCATCATAATAAACCATACATGCCCGAAGCATATCCTCCAATGTCTGAATAGTCTTTTTTGCTTGCCCATCCATCTGAGGATAAAAAGCAGTACTCAGACTAACCTTAGTCCCCAATCCTTTCTGAAAAGACCACCAGAAGTGAGATGAAAATTACGTACCAAAATCAGAGATAATCAAAACAGTCACCCTATGCAGCTTTACAATCTCATGAAGATACAACCTCACATAGTCCCCAGCTGGAAAGTTAGTCAACACCGGTAAGAAGTGAGCGGACTTGGTCATCCTATCAATAATGATCCAAATTGAATCAAATTAATTTCGAGACCGAGGAATACCAGTAACAAAATCCATATTGATCACCTTGCATTTCTATTCGGGTAAATCAATTTCTTGATACAACTCACCAGGCCTCATGTGCTCAACTTTGACTTATTGGCACACCAAGCATTTGGCCACAAAATAAGCCACAACCCTTTTCATACCAGTCCACCAATACATCTCCTTGATATCATGATACATTTTTGTCAAACTGAGATGAACAAAATAGCACAATTCATGCGCCTCAGACAAAACCCTTTGTCGCAAACCATTGACATCAGGAACACACAACCTCCCTTGGTACCATAAAGTACCATCACCACTGATCTCAAAGACCATCACCTTTTGCACACTGACATCCCTCTTGATTTTTTTTCAAGACAGGATCCAACACTTGTTTCTCCTTAATCTCTTCACCAAGATACGACCTAACTACTTCTTATACCATTACACCACCATCATTAGAGTCCAAAGATGAACTCCAAGGTTAGCCAAGCAGTGAATATCCTTTATCAATTTTCGCATATCCTGATCCACATGAGCTAAAATCCCTATGGACAACCTGCTAAGAGCATCAACAACTACGTTAGCTTTACTTGGGTGGTAGTGAAGACTCATATCACAGTTTTTGAGAATATCCATCCATCTCTTTTCCTGAGATTTAGCTCCTTTCGAGTGAACACATATTGTAGACTCTTATGATAAAAAATATGTCCACGTGTACTACATACAAATAATGCCACTAAATTTTCAAAGAAAAACCCACTGCTAAGAGCTCCAAATCATGAGTAGGATAATTCCTCTTATATACCTTTAACTATCTGGAAGCATAGGCTATAACCTTTTCGTGTTGCATCAAAACACAACCAAGTCCCACCTGGGATGCATTACAATAAACCACAAACCTCTCATTACCTTCAGGCAATGTCAAAATCGAAGATGGAGTTAGCTTATCCTTAAGCTCTGAAAACTTCCTTCACATGCATTCGATCAAAAAAACTTTACCTTCTTCTGAGTCAACATAGTCAATGGGGCAACTATCGTCGAGAAACTTTCCACAAACCTCCTATAATACCCAGCCAAACCCAAGAAACTCTAAATGTTAGTTGGAGTCATGGGTCTAGGCCACCTTTTAACCATAACCACCTTTTGTAGATCCACCATGATCCCCTCACTAGAAATAATATGGCCCAAGAAAGTTACAGCGTTCAACCAAAACACACACTAGGAGAACTTGGCATACAACATTTGCTCTTTCAGGTCTACAACACCATACAGAGGTGATTAGCATGATCTTCCTCACTCCTAGAATACACGAGAATGTCATCAATGAACATAATGACGAAAAGATCTAGAAACTACCTGAAAACCCTATTCATCAAATCCATAAATATCATCGATGCATTAGTCAAACCAAATGACATAACCAGGAACTCAAAGTGCCCATATTGTGCATGAAAAGTCATCTTAGGGATATCCTCCTCCCTAATCTTAAGTTGATGATACCCAGTCCAAAGATCTATCTAAGAAGAGAACTTGGCACCTTACAACTGATCAAACAAGTCATATATCCTTGGGAGAGGATACTTGTTCTTAACTATTACCTTATTCAATTGTAGATAGTCAATGCACGTCCAAAGGGAACCATCTTTCTTATGCACAGATAATACTGGTGTACCCTACGGGGATACACTAGAACAAATAAACCCCTTATCCAAAAGATCCTTAAGTTTTTCTTTAAGTTCCCTCAACTCAGCCAGAGCTATTCTATAAGTAGGAATACATATTGGACGAGTGTCCAAAACCAAATCAATACCAAACTCAATCTCTCTATCCGGGGGAACACTAGGAAAATCATCTAAAAGACCTCATGGAATTTATTCACCACCAAAACTAAATACAAAGAAGGACCCTCTGAGTTAGAAACTTTAACCTGGACAAAATGATAGACACACCCTTTAGAGATTAACCTATAAGCCCTAAGATAAGAAATAAATATCCCCCTAGGCACTCGGGAATCACCCTCTCACTTAATAACTGGTTCACCAGGGAACCTAAAGACAACCTTATGGGCCCGACAATCTAAGGACATGTAACAAAAGTGTAACTAATCCGTTCCCAGAATAATATCAAAATCTACCATATCAACTTCAAATAAATCCACCAAAGTCTGCCTACTACCAATAGACTCCACACACCCCCTATAGACTCTTTTAGTAACCACAAAGTCTCCACAGCTATAAATAAGGTCACATAAGAGAGAGTGGACCCAGATCAAGCAAGCAATACACATCACGAGAAAAGAGTTGTAACATACCAGTCACGACATCAGGTAATACCTCAGACTCCTATCGAGATGCAAAAGCATATAACCTATTTTGACTAGTTTTGACACCAGAAGTAAGAGCAGACACCAAAGCAGCACCACTAGGTGCAGGAGCAAAAAATGAAGCAACTGGAGCTTTGATCGCTCTCGAAGCACCCTTACCAATCAAACAGTTTTTGAGCATATGTACTGGATAACTATATTTAAAATACGTGCCCCTCATTTTCTCAAAAAATCCCTGATGAAGACAACCACAGGACCGATAAGGAGGGCATGAAAAAGCTGATTGTGCCCTACTCGCCTGAGACTGGGCACCCTGTGCCTAAAAATTATCACCTCTATGCTGACGCCTATCACCTAAAGGCTTCGAGTAAAGAGCACTAGTAGAAGAGAAGGAACCAAAACTTCCTCACTTATTAGGAACCAAAACTCCCCCACTTCTTTTTTGGCCACCTATCATCATCCCGACTACCTTGATATTACCTACCACCTTATTCAGAAGACCTGAACTTCTTATTATGCCTTCCCCAAATTCATCCTGCTTCCTCTTTTATTTCTTTACCTGGTGAATATGAGCCATAAACCTGGACATATCTATATACTTGATCAGTAACGCATTTTTTCTTTCAAGGATCAAATCTCAAGACAGTCTGGAAGCAAAATTTCTCATCCTTGACTTCATATCAGACACCAATTCTGGAGCATACCTTGACAGCTGATGAAATTTCAGGGCATATTTCTTGACTGAGATTTTTCCTTATCTCAGATTGACAAATTCCTCCACCTTTTCTTTTCTTAGCTCTTGAGGAAAGAAGAAATCCAAAAAATTATTTAAGAAAGTATCCTATAAGGACAGTCCTTAACATCACCACTATCCCTATACCACTCTACGTACTACTGGTACGCAATATCCTTGAGCTGATAAGCCACAAAATCTACCTCTTCCATATTTGTGGCCTTCATCACCCTAAATATTTTCTCTATTTCATTTAAAAAACCATGTGGATCTTTCTCCACCTTCACACCAGTAAAAATAAAAGGATTTATCTTTATAAATTGGCCAACCCTTGTGGCCTCTACAAATGAAACACCATATGCATCTCGCTCAGCCTGATCAGTAACCAATTGAGCATAGTATAAATCAGTTGAAAAAATTCTGCATTTGTCACCTCACCCTAAAGAGGACTAGTAGCAATTGATGAAAGTCCAGAATTATCAGGGACTAGACCCCTAGACAAAGTATGGATCCCCTGTGTCCCTTCCACATTATCCTCAAATGGGATAGAAGAGTTTTTTTATGCTCTAGATCATCGAGGCATAAGCTGAAAAGCAAACAAGTCAGGATTAGAGAAGATTCCAGGACTTAGGCTCCAAACTTGAGAATAGAATACCAAGAAACTAAAATATTCCTAAATGCCTTATAGCCTCTCCATTATGAGTGTGACGTCCTACACACACTTAAAAGAGACTCTACTCGACACGACTATGTGGACTTCTAATTGACCATAAACCTAAAGCTCTAATACCAACTTGACATCACCCAACTATGGACCTTTTCATAATGAGCATCTCAAGTCTAACTAGGACCAAAGACCATCGTTGATACCCAACCTAACCATCCAGCATATACCCTGATTCGGATGAATTTCAAACATATAACAACATAGCTTATAATAGCACTATTCTAGACTCTGGGATAGGTCTATAATTGAGACCAACCCAAATGAGCCCAACCATCCCAAATCCAACCAACAACCATAAGCAACCAAATCGTAAGCCAAAACCAAAACAATAATCAAACTAAGTTCCATAACATAATATAAAAGGATAGAACAGTGAGAAATTTAGTCCAACGATCTCATCCCAAATGCCATTGCTAATACTAAGGCTAACACCAATATCGAGCCCACCCATACCAACCCATATTAGTTCCATAAAAACCTCTAACAAAAAGAAAACCAATATCCAGTTGGGACATGCCCCCAATCATAGCCAAAATCAATATCCATAAATAAACCAAAGTATATAAAAATATCCATAACATGAAATAGGGCCTTCTAAATGACGGAAACTCACCACTTTAAACCAGAAGATGATCTCAAAATTCAATCACTAGACAGGAGGAGTAGAATGATCGGTTCCTATATCACGTGAGGATACAGCCACCCGAAGATGGGTTAGAGGGTGAATGCTAGCATGAACTTAGGATAAGGATAAAATAATGACATCCAATAAAACCAAGTAAACCAAACATATCCATACAAATCTTTCATATATATATATATATATATAACTATATCAAGAAAGAGAACTGGGTTTAGCATATATTTAAAACCATTAACCTGGGTATGTGTAGCTTAACCGCCCTAAACTACCTAAGGTTATATGGGTCTAGTGTAACCCCTTGAACAGGGCCCAATGCATGTGGCCACACGAACCAGAGATACCATAAAAGTAGGGATTCCCAAGTACCCTTCATTCTCCATGATACATATGTATAGTGTACTTAGAGGATTCCCATATACCTCATAGTATCATAAATAGTCCCCATGACTAAACCCTAATGTCGACAAATATGAGTTTTCAGTGTTCGTTCATTGAATTCCCACCTTCATAGTTAGGAATCACACCCCGCCATTATTTTCCAATTAAAAATATTTCCAACCAGCCAATCCATTATTCCATTTATTATTAACCAAGGCTATTAATAGTGGTATAGTCATACCGACTATAACTTGTAAGTATTATCCTTAGCCAAACCTTTTGTGTTAAAGGGATTCTCGTGTACCCATTTACCAAGTTAACTTGGGGGACTCCTGTAATACTCCGTACTTTTCCTAACTAATTTCATCTCAAGAATGTCTAGAATTATCTTCTAAATTGAATAATGGTTATTTCACGAGGAATTTCAAAAATTTCACTTTTTTCATATGGTAAATTCAATAAGCTTTCCATTGATATAAGATTTTCCCAAATTCGATAACCAGATCAGAAGTTATGACTATTTTAAGTTCCCATCATAAAACAGCGACATATTAGTTAGTGGCGCACCGCGCCACAGGAGGAAATAGCATTTGGAAAATTTTAGTAGGGGTCCTATATTATTGTAAGTTTGTGCCAGGGCCCAAATTCAGAATTCATCCATTTTCCAGTGTCTCAGCGCGATTTCCCCCGCGTCGCACCAAAGTTCCAGGTCACAAAGGAAGTGGCAACGCGATGGCCCCGCATTGCACCATCCCTCAATTTCTCAATTGTTAAAATCCAGTGACATGGCGTGATAGCGCCGCATCGCACTAAAGGTCCAGTTCGGGAATTTTTTACAATTTTAAAAGATGCATCTAAGGGTTAAAAGGGTCAATTTCCTAACCCTATTTAAGCCCTTTAACACGTGATTCAGCCACTTTTCACCCAAAATACACTCTCTTCTCTCAAAAAAACTCTCAAGAACAACCTAGGGCTTTTCATAGAAGATTTAGAATCAAGAATTTCCTCCGTCAATCTTCACGAAATCACGAACCAAGGTATGCATACTGTTCATTGATGGACTCCTTTCATCCATGAAGCCCAAGAATCCTTTTTCTAAATTCAAGTTTATGGATTTTCTTATGAATTTTGTGATTGGGCTGCTCTTGTTCATATGGGTAATGAGAAATTGAATTCTACTCAATGTCGGGTGATAAAGTCTATGTGGGTTAAATTATTATAGATATAGATTCATGCAAACCTATGACTAAACCCATGAATGATGAAATTAGAATTGAACCATGATGTTTAATTATTGTACAATGATGTTTACATGTACCATGCCTATAATATGTTTGATTAAATGCCTAGATGAAGGAAAAATGCCTAACTAGCATGATACCATGAAATCCCCATGTATGTACAAGTTATTTCTATCACATGTTTTGATGGAATGGTTCTATAAATATATTATGGATTATGATGTTAGTTATATGTTCAAGTAAGTTATGCTTGGTCAATTTTTTTCCATCGAGTCCTGGGGGTACTTGTACCCGAAATATTAGCTGTGTGCGTAGAGCCATGTCATGTTTCCATGATACTCTCAATCAAGCTATGATCCTTAGACTTCAGATAGTCTTATGGCATAAAAAATATCCATGTTCTCATGAACTCAGTCAGTTGGTAGTATTCTGTCAGTCAACGAAAGTCAATAACTCAGTTCATATTCAGTTTAGTAAATCATGTTCAGTGTCTATTCAGATGGGAGTAGAAATTAGCATCGAGTGAACCCAAGAGAGAGAATTCACCTGTTATATGAGTGTGTGATTCTTAGAAGCAATCCTTATGTTCCAAAACTATATAGCCAGCATAGGTTGAGACATCATAGCCTGCTATATGAGGGTAGTTCCTACCATTCTCATTAGAGTTACCTATTATATTAGGGTCACTCACATATTGTCCTTACTAGTGGTGCAGTATTAACATCCTTCCAATCAAGGCACAGATTGGACCCCAATTTAGCTATAATATGTCATTTAGGGCATATTGGTTATATGACTACCTCCCACGGTCTCAGTATCAATCTCAGTAAAAGAACTTAGATAGTTCTTTAGAATTCAGGATTGTCAAATACAGTCAACTCAGATACATTATGGAACTCAGCTAGTTTCATCAGATTTAGGACTGTTAGATACAGTCACTCATGTTATCAGTTATCAGAATTCAATCATTAGTCATGTTAGTTCTCAGCATACTCATGTTATCATGATTTAAGATATAGTTACTATGTATGCATGCATGTATTCTCACAATCATATTAGTTAGTTAGCTAGTATTGTTCATGCATAAGAACCCCATGAATTTATCCTACATCACATGCATACTAGTACATTCAAATTACTGACACATTTGTGCTATGGTTTCTTATACAGTAGTTCAGAGACACGAGCTCCAGAGCATTTGTAGATTCCAGATATTAGCAGACAGAGTTAGCAGTGAGTCCTCATCCTTCGAGGACATGATTATTTCTCTAATATCTCATTAATTAGTTTATTAGTTGGAGTTAGTTGGGTACATGTTCCATCAACTCCTTACTCAGATAGTTCAGTCAATTAGAGGCTTTCTAGACTATCATGTTTCAGACTTCAGTATGTTCAATTTTATTTTAGGTATTCTATTACCCCACACAGATGTTATATCATTCATATCATGTTTAGTATTGAACCTTATGGCCTTTCAGTGCATGTTTCCACATTATTATGTCATATTATATAGTGTACAGGTACATGCATCAGTCATGGGTTAGCTTGTGGTCCTTCGGGGTCATGAGCACTATGTAGAATTTTGGTTACCATATTTTAGGCGTTACAAACTTGGTATTAGAGTCTAAGGTTTAATAGATTCCTAGGAAGTCTGAAAGCCACATCTAGTAGAGTCTTGTACATGGGTGTGCTGCATGCCACATTTCTGTATAGGAGGCTATAAGATGTTTTAGGAATAGTTTCCCCTCTTTCAGTATTCATGTCATGCCAGTGAGCATAATATCAAGTCAATCTCTCAGTCTAATTTGTTTCTTTCTTTGTTCTACAGAACATGCCTCCTAAAAGAAGTAACGAGAATCAGCCAGCCCCTCAGCCCGAAGAACCTTTGGGCGTACATATTTCTCATGCAGAGTTTTGAGCTACATTTACTACTCTTAGTAACTCAGTTACTGCTCAGAATGAATGACCAGCTGTCATTCCGGCCAATCCAGTGGCCAATTCAGCTTCAGCCAAGATTCAAGATTTCACCCAAATGAATCCTTCATCCTTTCTCGGGTGTAAGATAGATGAGGACCCTCAGAAATTCCTAGATCAGGTACAGAAGGTTACAGACATCATGGGGGTGACTACTGTTGAGAGTGCTGAGCTAGCTACATATCAATTGTAGGATGTTTCTCATACTTGGTTCAAATAGTGAAAGTCAGAAATGGCAGATAATGTAGGGTCGATTGAATGGGAGAAGTTTGTGTCTGCTTTCCTTGATAAATTCTTTCCCCTAGATCTTAGGGAAGCTAAGGTGTTAGAATTCATCAACCTCAGGCAAGAAATATGAAAGTACAAGAGTATTCTCTTAAGTTTACTCAATTATCTAGATATGTCCCTTATGTGGTTACAGATAGCAGGGTAAGGATGTGTAAGTTCATTTCAGGGGTGAATGATAGCGTGGTTAATGAGTGTAGATCTGCCATGCTGAATAGTGACATGACTTTAGCAAAGATTATGACTTATGCTCAGTAGATTGAGGAGCAAAAGATTAAGATAAGGGAGAAATAGAATAAGAGAGTAAAGATAGGTAGTTTCAACTTCGCTCAGCCTAAGTCAAAAAGAGGAAACCATTCTTAGTTTCATCCTAAGTCATCAATTCCAGCTCCTTCTATAGCAAGTGCTCCAGTTCCTAAGTTCAGAGAGGGTAACAAAGACAGAGCGCCAGGCTCCAAGTCCCAGGGCAGTGTTAGCAGTGCCCACACCTATCCTCTTTGCTATAATTATGGCAAGCACCATCAAGGTATTTGCAGAGTTGGTAGTGGAATTTGCTTTGAATATGGAAAGCTAGGATACAGAGTCAGAGACTGTCCTTATCTAGGTCCTTAGGGTCAACAGAATCGCTCCTCAGCTCAGTATAATTGCCCAATTTAGCAGGGTGCCACCTCCAGTGCTACTAGTAGGCAACGCCCAAATCGTCTTTATGCTCTTTAGTCCCGACAAGATCAGGAAAATTTTCCTGATATGGTTACTGGTACATTACAAATCTTTTATATGGATGTTTACACTTTGCTAGATCCAGGAGCTTCTTTGTCTTTTGTCACTCTTTATATAGCAGTTGATTTAGGAGTCAGCCCCAAAATTCTAGCAGCGCCCTTTTCATTCTCTACACCAGTGGGTAAAACCATCATAGCCTGGTGGGTATACAAGAACTGCCTAGTTATGATATCTCAGAAAGTCACTTCAGCAGACTTAGTCAAATTAGAGATGACTGATTTTGATGTCATTCTTGGAATCAATTAGCTTAATTCCTGTTATGCCACAGTCGACTGTAGAAATATAATAGTCCAATTTTAGTTTTCGAATGAACCTTCCCTTGAGTGGAAGGGTATTACTTCAGCGTTCAAAGGTCAGCTTGTTTCCTACCTTTGAGCACGGAAAATAATATCTAAAGGATGTATCTATCATCTTGTTCGAGTTAAGGACACTAGTTCTGAAACTCCCAGCCTTGAATCATTTCCAGTTGTAGGTGAATATTTAGATGTCTTTCCTGAAGATCTTCCAAGAATTCCTCCTGAAAAGAAAATAGACTTCGACATTGATCTTCTTCCAGATACTCAACCTATATCTATTCAGCCATACAGAATGGCACCAATAGAACGCAGAGAACTGAAAGAACAGTTAAAGGATCTCCTAGATAAGGGATTTATTAGGCCTAGTATTTCTCCGTGGGGTGCACCAATCTTATTCGTGTGCAAGAAAGATGGTTCTCTCAGAATGTGTATTAATTACCATCAGCTCAATAAAGTATCCTCTTCTAAAAATTGATGACTTGTTTGACCAACTTCATTATGCCGGTTATTTCTCTAAGACAGACCTCAAATCCGGTTATCATCAGCTCAGAGTTAGAGAATGTGAAATTTCAAAAATAGTTTTCCGTACTCAGTATGGTCATTTTGAATTCTTAGTTATATCCTTTGGTCTTACCAATACCCCAGCAGATTTTACAAACTTCATGAACCGTGTGTTCAAGCAGTACTTGGACATGTTCGTTATAGTCTTCATAGATGATATTCTGTTTTATTCCTACAGTGAGCGTGATTATGCAGACCATCTCATAATAGTACTTTAGACTCTCAAAGATCATCAGCTATTCGCCAAATTTAGTAAGTGAGAATTTTGGCTAAGGTCAGTAGAATTTCTTGGTCATATCATTTTCAGTAATGGAATTAGAGTGGATCCTCAAAATACCAAACCAGTAAGAAACTGGCCTCACCCTATCTCTCCATCAGATATCAAAAGTTTCATGGGTTTTGCCGGCTATTACAGATGGTTTGTTGAGGGATTTTCTTCTATTGCATCCCCTATGTCCAGATTGACTCAGAAGAAAGTCAAGTTTCAGTGGTCAGATCCTTACGAGAAGAGTTTTCAGAAGTTGAAGACTCAACTTACCTCAGCTCCAGTATTAGCTCTTCCAGATGGTCCAGATGGTTTCATAGTGTATTATAATGTCTCCATAGTAGGTTTGGGTTGTGTCCTCATGCAGCATGGTAAGGTAATAGCCTACACCTCCAGATTGCTTAAGCCCTATGAGAGGAATTATCCTACTCATGATCCTGAGTTATCAGCCATAGTCTTTGCCTTGAAGATTTTGAGGCATTATATCTACGAAGTTCATGTAGATGTCTTCACAGATCATAAAAGTCTTTAGTATGTATTTTCTCAGAAAGATCTCAATCTTCGTCAGAGAAGGTGGTTAGAGCTCTTGAAAGATTATGACATAAGTATCCTTTATCATCCAGGCAAGGCCAATGTAGTGCCCGACACTCTCAGTATACTATCCATGGGTAGTGTTTTTCATGTTGAGGACAGTAAAAAGAAGTTAGCTTAGGAAGTACATCAGCTTACTAGACTAGGCATTCGCTTAGTTGATACAGAAGAGGGTGATATATGGGTTTAGAGTAGTTTAGAATCATCTCTAGGTTTTGAGGTGAAAGAAAATCAAGATAGAGATCCCAGCCTTGTCAAGTTGAAAGAGTCAGTCCAAGATCAGAAAGTAGAGGTTTTCTCCCAAGGAGGAGATGGTGTCTTTCATTGTCAGGGTCATCTCTATATTCTAGGTATAGATGACTTAAGGCAGCAAATTCTTACAGAAGCGCATGGTGGGTGCTACTCTATTTATCCAGGGGCCACAAAGATATATCATGACTTACAGGAAATCTATTGGTGGAGTGGGATGAAGAGAGATATTTTAGAGTTTATGGCTAAGTGCTCTACATGTCAGCAGGTTAAGATAAAGCATCAGAATCCTAGTGGTTCCATGCAAGAGTTCAGTATTCCTACTTGGAAGTAGGAATTTGTTAACATAGACTTCATGACGGGTTTGCCTCAAACTCATCCTAAGCATGATTCGGTCTGGGTCATTGTAGACAGAATGACCAAATCAACTTATTTCCTTCCAGTTCATACCTTTTATTTAGCCGAGGATTATGCCAAACTCTACATCAAGGAGTTGGTCAGATTACACGATGTTCCATTGTCCATTATCTCAGACAGAGGTACCTAGTTCACCTCTCATTTGTGGAAATCATTCTAAAAGGGTCTTGGTACCTAAGTTCATCTTAGTACAACCTTTCATCCTTAGACAGATGGTCAAGCATAAAGGACCATTCAGATGTTAGAAGATATGCTAAGGGCATATGCAATCAATTTCAAGGGAAGTTGGGATGACCACTTATATTTGATTGAGTTTGCATACAACAACAACTATTATTCCAGTATTCAGATGCTCCATTCTAAACTCTCTATGGTAGGAGATGTAGATCTCTAATTGGTTGGTTCGAAGTTAGTGAGGCCTCAGTCATAGGTCTTGACTTGGTATTCGACGCCTTTGAAAAAGTCCAGTTGATTAAAGAAAGCTCTGGGCTGCTCAGAGCTGATAGAAGTCTTATGCAGATGTTTGTAGAAAAGATATCGAGTTTGAGATTGTTGATCATGTCTATCTAAAGATCTCTCCCATGAAGAGAGTAAAGAGATTCAGGAAGAAGGGAAAGCACAGTCCCCAATATATTGGTCCCTTCAAGATTCTCAGTCTCTTTGGTAAGGTAGCTTATGAGTTTGAATTAACTTTAGACCTAGCCTCAGTTCATCCATTCTTTCATGTCTCTTTTCTCAAGAAGTGCATAGGTGACCCATCAGTTGTAGTCCCTATTCAGAGAATTGATGTTTAGAACACTCTCTCTTATGAAGAGATTCTAGATGAAATCTTAGACTATTAGACTCGTAGATTGAGGAACAAAGAAGTCACTCTAGTTAAGGTTCTTTGTGAAATCAATTTGTCAAGGGAGCTACTTGGGAAGCAGAGGTAGACATGCATACCAAGTATCCTTACCTCTTCTTCACCAACTCCAATCAAGCTCAAGGTAACAGTTCTCCTTAAGCTTACTCAGTTTCATGTTCAGTGTTCATCACAAACTTGGTATGCAGTTTCATGCTCATGTTCCCATTAGAAACTTGGTATCAAGTACCATTAAATATTCAGTCATGCACTCATGTATAAGTTCAGTTATGTAATTATGCATCATACATGCATTCTCATTGTGAGAAACTTAATTTTTCAAAACACTCACTCATGCATTCATGAATCAGTTACACATGCATCAGATATGCATATTCAGTATAATATGTTTAGTTTTTCAGTCATGTTAGTCATGAGATCATGTTCCAGTTATTCATGTTCAGTATGTACATCAGTTGTCTTTTCTCCCCTCTCAGTCAGTCTCATTCAAGGATGAATGTTCTCAGGGGGGAGATATTGTAATACCCCATCTTTTCCTAGCTAATTTCATCTAAAAAATGTCTAGAATTAGCTTCTAAATTTAATGATGGTTATTACATTATGAATTTTCAAGATTTTTACTTTTTGTCATATGGGAAATTCAATAATCTTTCCATCGATATAAGATTCGCCCAAATTGAATAATCGGGTCAGAAGTTACGACTATTTCAAGTTTCTTTCATAAAACAGCGGCATATTAGTCAGTGGTGTGCCGTGCCACAAGAGAAAATAGAACTTATAAAATTCCAGTAGGGGTCCACGATTATGGCACATCGCGCCAGGGCTCAAATTTAGAGTTTGTCCATTTTTCAGTGTCTCAGCGTAATTTCCCCCGCCTCGCGCTAAAGTTCCAGGTCACAAAGGAAGTGGCAACACAATGGCCTCGCGTCGGACCATCCCTCAATTTCCCGATTGTCAAAATCCAGTGACACAGCGCGATAGCACCGCATCGCGCTAAAGGTCCAGTTAGGGAAATTTTTACAATTTTAAAAGACACATCCAAGGATTAAAAGAGTCAATTTCCTACACCTATTTAAACCCTTTAATATGTGATTCAACCACTTTTCAACCAATATACATCTCTTCTCTTAAAAAACCTCTCAAGAACAACCTTGGGCTTTTCATAGAAGATTCAAAATCAAGAATTTCCTCCATCAATGTTCACGAAATCACGAACCAACATATGCATAGTGTTCATTCATGGACTCTTTTCATCCATGAAGCCCAAGAATCCCTTTTCTAAATTCAAGTTTATGGATTTTCTTATGAATTTCATGATTGGGCTGCTCTTGTTCATGTGGATAATGAGAAATTGAATTCTACTCCATGTTGGGTGATAAATTCTATGTGGGTTAAATTATTATAGATATAGATTCATGCAGACCTATGACTAAACCCTTGAATAATGAAATTAGAATAGAACCATGATGTTTAATTATTGTACAATGATGTTAACATGTACCATGCCTACAATATGTTTGATTAAATGCCTAGATGAAGGAAAAGTGCCTAACTAGCATGATACCATGAAATCCCCAAGTATGTACAAGTTATGCCTATCACATGTTTTGATGGAATGATTCTATAAGTATATTATGGATTATGATGTTAATTATATGTTCAAGTAAGTTATGCTTGGTCAGTTTCCTTCCATCGAGTCCTGGGGGCACTTGTACCCAAAATATTAGCTATGTGCCTAGAGCTATGTCATGTTTACACGATACTCTCAGTTAAGCTATGATCCTTAGACTTCAGACAGTCTTATGACTCAGGAAATATCCATGATCTCATGAACTCAGTCAATTGTCAGATGTCAGTAGTAACCTATCAGTCAGTGGAAGTCAGTAACTCAGTCCATGTTCAGTTCAGTAAATCATGTTCAGTGTCTATTCAGATGGGAGTAGAAATTAGCACCGAGCGAACCCAAGGGTGGGAACTCATTTATATGAGTGTGTGATTCTTAGAAGCAATCCTTGTATTCCAGAACTATGTAGCCAGCATAGGTTGAGACATCATAGCCTGCTATATGAGGGTAGATTAGGTGGCTTAACCTACTATATGAGGGCTCCCACCGTTCTCATTAGAGTTACCTGTTATATTAGGGTCACTCACATGCTATCCTTACCAGTGGCGCGTATTAACACCCGTCCAATCAGAGCATAGATTGGACCCCAATTCAACTATAATACATTATTTGGGGCATTTCGGTTAGATGACTACCTCCCACAGTCTCAGTATCAATCTCAGTAAAAGAACTCAGATAGTTCTTCAGAATTCAAGACTGTCAGATATAGTCAACTCAGATACAGTATAGAACTCATCTAATTCCATCAGATTCAGAACTGTTAGATACAATCACTCATGTTATCAGTTATCATAATTCAGTCATTAGTCATGTTAGTCCTCATCATACTTATGTTATCACAATTTCAGATATAGTTACTATGTATGCATGTATGTATTCTCACATTCATATTAGTCAGCTAGCCAGTATTGTTCATGCATATGAACCCCATGTATTCAGCTACCTCATATGCATACCAGTACATTTAAAGTACTGACACATTTGCGCTATGGTGTCTTATACCATAGGTTCAGAGACACGAGCTCCAGAGCATCAGTAGATTCCAGATATCAGTAGTCAAAGTTAGCAGTGAGTCCTCATCCTTCGAGGACATGATTATTTCTCTATTATCTCATTAATTACTTTATTAGTTGGAGTAAGTTGGGGACTTGTCCCATCAACTCCTTACTCAGACAATTCAGTTAGTTAGAGGATTTCTAGACTATCATGTTTTAGACTTCAGTATGTTCAATTTTGTTTTGGGTATTCTATTACCCCACACAGATGTTATATCATTCAAATCTTGTTCAGTATTGAACCTTATGGCCTTTCAGTGCATCTTTCTGTATTATTATGTCATATTATGCAGTATACAGGTACAAATATCAGTCATGGATTAGCTTGTGGTGCTTTGGGGTCATGAGCACCGTGTAGCATTTCGAGTACCAGATTTGGGGCGTTACAAGTCCCATGTACCCCACAAGTGTTCCATTATTATGTTTGCTTGGTGGAGTCCCATGTACCCCATAAGTTGTTCATTAATATATTTTACCCCACAAGGAGTTCAATTAACCATAACCATGAACACCAAACCATTCCATTTAACCATTCCAAACCATTTAAACCATTTCGGGTTCCATTACCAAACCATACCGTGCAATAGTTCCATTATAAAGTCCAACAATATAGTAAAATCATTCTCATAGGCATTTTATCGAACATATTGGGGTATAGTGTTTCCAAAACAAAAATCAAATACCAATTAATCATTCCCATGCAACCAAGTATCCAAACCACCATTAAAATATGTAAATACAAAATTAAAAGATGGAAAACTATAACCAAATCATTATAACCAAAACCCTCCATATATATTTGGAAACTCAATACCATACAATAATTTTGCAATGAAAACAATTTACAAAATATGCCTTTAGTTGTAACTAAAAATGGGGGAAGGAGTACATGCCTTAAATTGAGTAGATAATGGAGAGAAATCACCAACATAAGCCCCAACTTAATCCTTAAGATGAAACCCTAGATTTCTTTACCCATGAACTTTAGAGAGGATTAGAGAGTGTTTTCTAAGTGTTAATGAATAGAATAATAAGGAAAATAACCTCCCAAGTGTGTTAAAAGTCGTGGAATTTAATAGGTTAAGTGGGGAAATATCCATATTACCCTCACTTAAACTGCATAAAATTCCTATCAAGGGGTACGACTAACCATTCCAGTTGTACCCTCTAATAAGAATGGTACCCGCCACTCGTACCCTAGGGCTCCTCTTTAGACCCAAAACTGTCCAAGGTATGACTTGCCCTAACCAAGTCATGCCCAAAACATATGACCCGTACCCCTAGCAGAATAGAATCAAAGAGGATTGAACACTGTCTACCATACGAGTCCATGGTATGACTCATACCATAGCTTACAGCTCATGGTGAGCCTTTCGTACTCAAATCCAAGTTAAGTACCAAGTCTAAGATTAAGTGAAGGAAATACCCCAAACTAGATGACCCGTATCCACCAATACAACTCATACCACCTAAATCGTATTTATTCTATAAACCAAATTCAACCCACCATCAATCACTGGTCAGCAGACGACCAACCTATACCACTCATACCCAAGTGTAGACTCATTCCCCCTAGTTAAAACCTGTCCAAAAACCAAAAATCCAAGAAATTTTCTAAGGGTTAAAAACCCAGGGTGTTATATGATACCATATCTATTAAGCCATGCCAATAACCATGTCTATACTCCAGGTCAATATTCATATCAATAATCATATCTATATCTATCTATACCCAAAATTAACAATAATTCTCGAACACCAAACTAGCATAATCAGTAAGCATTTAACCTCCTCACAATCACAAATAACAATTAAATAGGATGTGTCATGAGTAAATAATTCTACAAATACTAACACAAGTCTTGGTCTAAGGTGGGCTAGAGGTTCCCAACTCTAACCCCCAAAATTTATTTTAGGCCAAAAATCAACCCCAGACTAGGCTAAGGTATACATATTCATTTCTAGATGTTAAATAATCCATCATTATACTGAATATAGATATTTTCCTTTATACATGAGCAACTAAGTTATTCATGCCTAATTTACGATTTCAAGATAGCCTAAAGGTTCAACTAACCTAATAATTTTCAATCCCACTTCCAACACCTAAATACCACCCCATATCTAGTATAATATCATAATTATGTCACGAAATAGCTTAATCTATGAAGAAGATAAACCTAGCTAACCTGGGCACCAAAGAAAAGCCTGAAGAATCTGCTAAACCACTGAGTTTCCTTTTCGAGAAGCTTTCGCAAGGTGACCCACTATCAAAATCACAATCTACTCATCAATAAAAAAAACAATGATACCCATATTATAATATTATTCTTTAGGTCAAAAATTACATAAAAATCCTATGTGGCTCCTATTTATGAAATTGCATTTTCAAAAGCAACATAACATGATGCTCAAGGAATATTTACCATTAAAAATGGGTGAATATAGATCTTTAATGGTGCTATAATCAAACCACCAAAATTCTGGAGATTTTAGAAAAAGATAAAGGATTTAATCCTAAAATAGATGGAAGCTTACCATGAATTCGAAGGAGAAATGCATAAATAAACTATACCAAAGCTCTAAAATTACCACAATGATTTCTCCCAAGAGTTCCCACTTTTTAGAGTTCAATATTCTATCGAATAAAAGAAAAATGGTAAAAATCGAGCTAAGTGGGGTATCTATACCCTTCCCAGGCCCACAGATGTCTCTTAAGCAAACATTAAGTCGCTTAAGCGACCTGGTGTCACGTTCGCAACACTGGCAGGCTCAACATATATTGCATAAGAAATACGAGTATCGCTTAAGTGATGTTAGCTTACATGGAATGTGCTTTGCTTATGCAATACCAGTAGGCTAAGCTAGGCCATTTAAGCAATCGGTTGATCGTATACGTGATGCAATAGACACCAACTATGAGTTGGATCCCTCAGTATTCATTCAGAATCCCATATACACAAAATAACTTTGCTGCCCTATCAAATTTGATGTTCTAAAGCTAATTGCCTAGCCAAACTTTTCATCTGAGGTCATTTTGATGAAAAGTGGGTCCCACACCCACTTGTTATTTTTCTTAACTTCCAGCCAATAGCCTAGAATGATTTTGAGAGACTTGGAACCCAAAAACCAAGGGTCTAACTAACCTAAAATTCTATGTTTTAGAGTTGTTGGAATAGTCAGAATTGGCATACAAGGTCATTTGACTGAAGTTCTTATCCGGTGGCCAATTTGAACCATTGAAGACTTCAAAATAGGGAATTAGCTCTAAAAAAACAAACGAATCACCCGGTAACCACATTGGTAGTCCCAGCAAGTCATAAATGACTTGGGGTAGCTATAGGAAAGCTTTAAGCAACGAAAATAATCAAAAATATAGAAAATGACCTGGAGAGTCATTACAAATGTAAGCAACTAGAAGCAAAAATATACAAGTCTGATATACAAAAGAGTAAAAAGGGAAAAAAAATTTACCAAGATGGATCCCCCAGCACCTGGTAAGGCTTATACAAGAGCCACTATAGAAAAAGTACTAGATAGAACCAAAATATATAAGGTAGTCATAGGATATAGACAAAATAAGACTAGTATTAAAGAAATAAGGAGAAGGATAATCTTTGAACATTGAAAGCTCACCTAAATCTCTGATCAACAACACCACTCGAGGTTAACATTAATGATAATGACTCCTACTAGGATTACACTAGGGAAAAGATGCAAAACTATAATATGAGTACTGAAACATGTGGTACTCAAGAGGCATCATAGGCTAACTAAGAATAATTAAAGTAAAAGCATAAATAATGTGTGAGTCTATGCTAAAGGGAATTAAATGAGGGTCAGAAATGGATATAACAAGCTATGTCAAGCAAATACGAAAAATAGAATAGAAATACTCAGGAGCGTAAGCAAATGCCTGACTAAAACCTAACTAGAACTACATAAAAAACAACATTTAGCAACGAAATTTACTGACAGATCATTTTCCGTCACTGATTAGTAATGAATACATCAATTTTATTGCAAGCATAGCAAGTCCTTTTTTAATTTATGATATACCAACAGATCATAGATGGATTTTTTTTCATCGCCAAATATTGGCGTAAAAATTTGGCGCCTTAATTTTTTGACGAATTTAGCATCAAATTATGTGTAATCATTTTAATTAATTTGTAGCAATGAATTTAGCAACAGATATTTGCGTCGGTATCATTTATAATATTTTTATAAATTTTAATTATTATTAGCGACGAAATAACCCGTGCAAGTATTTATAATTATTAAAATTACTATATGTGTATATTCTTAAAATATCCAGGGCACTCATTTCAGCTTCACTCTAATTCGTCTCTCTTTCTACTGCCTCTCTCTAAAATTTTCTCTCTAAAATGCATCAATTATCTCAAACTAGTATTTCTTTATAATCTATAAAATTTATATGCCCGTTTTGTAGCTTGAATCAGGTAGGAAATTATGTTATGTTTCTCTCTCTACTTCCCGTCTCTAAATTATGTTCAAAGAAGCTGAGAAATTGAGTTTTCATTACTCAAATTTTTTGAGAATTTGAGGTTTTTTTATGTTTTTCCCGTATTTCACCATACTCCGTTGTAAATCTATGATTTTTATTGATTTTATTTACTTTTTACTGAGTCTACTACTTTACTCATTCCGTATTTGTGATTTTTTTGAATTTTTGGCTCTGTGAACTGAATCTAGGGTGAAATGTAAGCATTTAGGGCTAGGGTTCATGCAAACATTTAGAGGCTAGGGTTCATGCAAACATTTGGGATTATCAATTTTTGTTATAGAAATGGTTTTTAATTTCTAAGGGGCAAAATGAAAATTAGGTTAAAAAATGGCTCATTCTTACATATCCACAACTTCCTCAATTCTGATGGTACTAAATCTGTATGTTTTTATAGAAGTTTTAATTTTTATTATTCTTTGGTTAATATCCCAGAAAGTGTTGGGAAAGTGAAGAGTAGGTGAAAAAGCAATGGGAAAGTGTATTCTGGAGCTGATTGGAATTTACCAAAGCCATCACATTGAAGAATTTGGCCTATTAGGCTTGGTAAATTTGAATTTTTTATATGTATTGGTAGGAGAAATTGGGTATTTTGATATTTATCCCTTTGGTTGTGTATAGATTAGACGAAAACATTTGATATTTGGTAATGGCTAAAAAAAATTTTAAAAAATGCATCAATTAGGTCTTAATTTCCCAATGCGTAATATTTTTTGTTTTAAGACCTGTATTGGAAACATGTTTGATAAAGGGGTATCTGTCATTAGATTCGTGGTGCAACAGCGCGAAATATTGAAGAACTCGTGTTGAGTTTTTGTCTGGCTGAGACGTTTGAGTCTCTCTTAATTAAAACAATGATAGTAGTTGTAATTATGATTAATTCGGGTAATGAAGATTGTCTTATCATTTGTGAAAACTACTGAAATGAGAATCTCACTATATGATGTACACTCTGTTAATGGTTATCATACATAACTGGTAACTATTTTTTTATGTGTTGCTTGACCTGAGGGTCTCTCGGAAACAACCTCTTTATCTCTATGAGGTAGGGTTAACGTCTATATATACTCTTCCCTCTCTAGACATCTCTAGACACAATTTGTTGCAGGAGTCAATCCTGTATATTTTCCTGTTCTTTCATATCTATATGCAGTAGTCATAGATTAATGTTGCATGGGACTATACTTGAGCTTCCTAATCATTTCTGATTTGATTGAGTTATCTAACGAGAAAAGTTAGTTGTTCTCAAAATGTCTTATCCTAGAAAAACTGATATTGAGAAATTATACTTTTGGAACTATGACTCGGCTTGATATTGCTTCCACGTCTCTGGTTTATATGGCTCTACGAAACTATGTTAATAATAAAAAGAGTTACAGCGAGTGTAACGTCAAGATTTCTTGCCTAAATCTCAAGGTTTTGAAATACCGTGCTCCAAAGGTGAAGGATATAATTATTGAGAATCTCTTCTCTATAGAAGTTGTTCAACTAACTAACAATTATCATCTATTTTAGTTCAACTGTTGCAAACTAAAATGGTGGTATAAAAAAGTTCACATATATCAAAGCAAAGATTCATTAATGCAGATATAGAAGTACACCAATAATAATGTGAACTTAGATAATATTACTCAATAAACTTCAGAATGTTGAAAACAAGCATTTTAGGAAATCTACTACCAAGATTTAGATATGAATTCCTTATTTCCAAATATTCATTTGATGCACTTTCTTTCAAGTGCTTTTTACTGGAAAATCATAGTGCATTGTTGATCTATGTAAAGTTAAGTGGTGCGTTATAATACAGCAAGTGCTTTTTCAATAAGAAAGTTATTCAAGTAATATTTTCTAAACTTTTTTCTGATATCTTATTTTTTTAGCTATGTTTATAGGATTTTGACTCTGTTTGTAACTTATTGTTGTTATTATGCATGTAACAATAAATTTATTATCTACACAGAAGCATTTATCACTGTTACCTTTTTTATGATTAACTATGTTTGTTTTCTTCTTTGAGAACTTCACTTTGAATATCTTTCTTTTAGAGATTTTATTCTTAAGTTGATTTTGAAAATCTAATGAGATTTTTCAGCCTCTCTAGTAAGTAACTCCAAAATCTGCTTCTATTTTGAACTTTTACCTTACACAAGCCATGTATTCAATAATTTTGTAATTTAAACACTGAACTGCTTCTATTAACAGTTCATAATTGAACTCTTTACCTTGAACAAGGCAGCTATCCAACACTATTAATTTTTGATGTATATCTGTTGCTTTTCTTTTATTCACTTAATGGTCTGTCTGTATGCCATAAATAAAATGTTAGTGAAACTTCTAAACTGTCAATTGATCAACCTAATTATGCTTTATTTTCTAACTATTTCCTCTTAGAGACCCATAAATTGTCAGGCTTCTAAATATAAATTTCCAACAAGGTTAATTATTAGCATAATTGTCGTGTTTTTTAATATAAATTTCCAGCAAGCCGGTTAATTAGCACTGATTATTGTGTTTCTTTATTTCAACATTAATAGTAACATGAATAATCTAGAGAGTGGTTGGATGTATGAGAGGTTAGATGGTCAGGATCTTTATACTCTAGTTTTGTAACCGGTGTGAATGATTTTATCCAATTCACGTGTTCTCAACAAAATTGCATGAGTGGTGAAAAATTTAGATGTTCATGTGCAAAATGTCAGAAATTTGTTGAGAACTATTTTATTTGGAAGCATCAAGGGGAAAAAGATGTTATAAGTAGGACTTCTTATGGTAATGACTTGCATGTTGGTGATCAAACTTAATTAGGAGAAAATTCATACCGAAAAATGATTTTGGATGCAACTGGTCCCAAATTTTCCCAAGGTTCAAGTTGGCAATCTTATAGCATTATTTAATCTGAGTTATCTTATCCTTCTAAACATTCAATGGAGGAAGATCATAATCTCGTGTCCAAAAATGTTATGATTTGCTACAGGTTGCTGATACAAAAATATATCCCGATTCATCCCTCTCTCAACTTGCAGTTTTCTCTCAAATAATAATTATTAAAATAGATAATAATATATCACAGAAAGGTTATAACCAGATGATGCAATTGCTTAAAAAGTCTTTACCTGAAGATAACATAGTGCTAGATAGCTATTATCAGACCAAGAACCTAGTGCATATGTTAGTTTTGTCAGTTGAAAAGATTGATTATTGTGAATCGGAATATATGTTGTATTAGGGTAATGATGAACACCTTATATCTTGTAAATTTTGTAGCAAGCAAAGGTATAAGCATTGTGTTAGCTCTCGTAAGAGAAAATTGGTCCCTTATAAGAAATTGTATTAGTTTTCTTTGATTCCGAGATTACAAAGATTATATGAATCTCATACTATAGCTGCCCACATGAGATGGCATGATGAGCATAAAAAAAAGGATGGTGTGATGGAAACCATCAGATTCTGAGGCTTGGAAGCACTTCAAAAAAACTCATCCTTTTTTGTCGTTGGACTAAGAAATATCAGGTTGGGGTTATGTATGGATGGTTTTAAACCATTCAGTCAGTCTGGAAGGAAATATTCTTTATGGCCAGTGATTGTTACTCCATAAAATTTACCTCCAGAAATTGCATAAAAGAGGCTTATATGTTCTTAACAATTATTGCTCCAGGTTCGAGCAGTCCCAAACATAAAATTAATGTTTATCTGTAATCTCTAATAAAGGAATTGACCTTGTTGTGGGAGACAGGTGTGGAAGAATTTGATATCTCAAAAAAGTAAAACTTTCAATTAAGGGCAGCTTTGATGTGGACAATTAGTAACTTTCTAGCATATTCTATGTTATGGGGATAGAGTACTGTGGGTAAATTAGAATGTCCTTATTGTATGGAGGAAACACAATCCTTTAGATTACACCATGAAAGATGTCATGATCCAAAAATGAGGTTCATGATGACACTTGTCGCGGCATACCTTGACAAGTAAGTCTATCATCTAAACTAATAAGAAAAGAGAAAAAGACAAAAAATATCCCAAGGTAAGGCTTCTAGAACGAAGCCAAACCATAGAAGTAATCATAACAATGCGGAAAGAACTTATCCAAAATACTAATCATGCCCAAAACCAGGTGTCAATAGTATAAGAACTACTAATACAATCCAAGAGCCAAATGCATCGAAAAAATAACCACAAAAGAAATAATATCTGTCTCCGAATACTAATAAAGTCATAACTACTTTAGAAAGATAGAGGTGAAGTTCGGACGCACGAATATCCAACCGCTACCTTGGAAGCTCCAACAATCGCCCGAGTCAAGAAATCTGAAGTGCACATGAGCTAGGACCTGCACTGAAAGGGCAAAGTAGGCATGAGTACGGTCCACTTGTACTCAGTAGGTATCATAGGCCAACCAAGAAAAGTAGTAAATAAAGCATACAAAATATACAGTAAGGGCACGTCACCTGTAATCAAAAAATATCCCACAATGGTGGCCCACACTGCTTTCACTAACAGTTCTAATATATATCACATATATTACAATGACACACCAAGATATAGAACACAAGTATACATTATGTCACATATAAATAGAACAATAAAGAACATGTAGATACAAGATCATCTAATACAATTAAAGAAAGATAAGACAAATACATAGATGACAAGTCAATAAAGCAATACAAAACAATATAAACACAATAAAGTAAGTGCAATATATGTGATGATGATGATGATGCACGAGGTCGTCGCACAACCTCTGGGATCGTTGCATAATCCCTGTATACACCTACGGAGCTAAAGCTTCCTCACGTAGGACCCATGGGGGGTTCGTCAACCCGTATACAATTCACATATCTTATATCTCCTTTCTAGCACATTCCTTAGAAAGGATATTATAACGTTTTACAATATCTCCTCCCCAGCACATCCCTCGATGAGGGTTTTAAAAAGGTATCGCCAGTGTTTCTCAAATGTTACCATAGTGGTACAAATATTTCATGAATGAATATGATATGAGGATGTAGTGATCACAACCAATCACAATGAGTATTTCCAAAAACAACCACATGATATATTTTCACAACCAACGATAATGATACATTTCCACAACCACATGTGTCAATATTCGATCATTATTTTTGTATCATCCATGAATTTTCATATGTCTCATTTACCAATAAAGTATGAATATAATCACAATACACCAATAGTACCACATTAGCATTTTAACAACACAACACAATTATTCATATGTATTCAAGGCGATCAATATCACATAGGACCCGACACGGTCACACCTATCATATAATATCTCAATTTCGATAATTACATCACATATAAGCCCCCGCATGGGCATAACACATAGATAGACATTTTTCATGATTAGTTCCCACCCTTAACATGCATTTTGCACCATCATTTACTACCCAGCCCAGTCTGAAAGAGTTAAGTCATAACCTACCTTGAAAGCCAAAATCGATTCGCTACACTTGAACTCGTGACCTTACTTTTTACGAACAATATCAAACTCTACTAAAACCATCAAATATGAAATCTATGCATCAAAACAAAATCAACAACACCCATATTGACTACTTTTGATTCGGGGTCAAAATAGACCCCCAAAATGGGTTTCCAAAAAACAAGGGAAAAATCAGAACTTTACTTCAAAAACGTGTTCCTCATATTTTTAGGAACCTACAGCTGAAAACCCAAGTTAAATCGAGTCAAAATTGGGGTTCAAATTGAAGAAAAATCATTTTTGAGCTTTACCGGTTAAATCTTTGAAATCCAGGTTAAAATCATGAATTCGAGTTGTTTTGAAGGTTAAATAGATGAAAAACTAGTAATTATAAGATAAAAATATTATTCAAGTGAAAGGAGTGAAATTTGAGTTTAAAATCATGCTCTAAGATTTTGGGATCTTGAGAAATTAATCAAGAAATTACTAAGAAATAGTGAATTACCTTTAATGCGTAATAAAACCAAGAAAAAAGTGTTAATCTAGCTTCTCAAGCCCTCAAAAACTTTACTTTTAAGCTCCCACACTATTTTAGGGTTTAACTCGTAAGAGACAAGATGAAAATAAGCAAAATGGGCCAAAAAGGGTAAAAATTTGCTATTTATTGTAGATTTTCTGCAATAGCTGTGCAGATTTTTTTTTCCCTTTAAGTTGAAATGGACTTCGACGGGGTGTCCGAAATTCATTTGGAGTCTGATTTATGTAAACGAACTATGCAACCACACTAAATTCGACATTCCAAACGCGATGGAGATATCAGATTTTCAAGAAAACATCATTTTCACAAAGTTGACCCCCGAAACCCGAAATTATAATTTTTCAAACCAAGGGTCGAAATGAGATTTAAAAGCTATAAAATCATAACAAATATGCTAACACCCTAAAATAAATATTCTGGATCTACTGGCAAAGTCAGATTTTCTATCCGAGGTCGTTTCGATCAAATGTGGGTCCCACACCCATATTTCCAATTTTCCAACTTTCCAACCAATAGGTCAAAATGAGCTCGGGTGCACCGGGACTCAAATCAAAGGTCTAACTAGCCTAAAATTGATATTCTGGAGCTGCTGGCATAGTCTGTTTGGACATCAGTCGCATGGATCAAAAGATATCCATATAAATCCAAAATAAGGCTCTCGAAGCCATCAAAAACCACAATATTGCATAAATGATATCAAAATGCATCAAAAATTATGCCGATCACTCCCACACCACAGAAATATCATAATGTAATTATGGGGAGGGGTAAAACAGTTAAATCACACAAAATCACAAATTTCACATATTTCATCAAATTTTTAGGTCGTTACAGAAGGAAATAATCCTGGTTTGATTGCCATAGAATGTTCCTAGACCAACATCACCCATTTAGGAGAGATCAAAAAAACTTTCTTAAAGGCCAGACTATCTAAAGACCCCCACCATCATAGAACATGGGATGAAATTTTAAACCAAAGTTGTAATTTGGGGATATGAAATGTAACAGAGTTAGATGTAGAACAAGTTAATAAAATAATATGTAAGATATGTGGGAGGAAAAAGCAAAGCACCTTTTGGGATTTGTCATACTGGAGCTCTAACATAATTCGATATAATCTTGATTTCATGCATGCTGAGAAAAATTTCTTTGATAATGTATTTAACTCTATTCTTAATTTTGATGACAAAACCAAAGACAATCCACAGTCATGTCTAAATACAGTAAAGTATTGTGATTGACCTCAGTTGAGAAAGGATAGTAATGGACAATATCCAAAACATGTCTACACATTAGACAAGGAAGCAAGAGCTATCTTGATTAATTGGGTTAAAGGCTTAAAGTTTCCAGATAGGTATGTATAAATTTTGGGTAGGTTGCCAGACACAAATGCGAAAAGGTTATTTGGTATGAAAAGTCACGATTGTCATGTGTTCATGCAACGAGTAATGCCTATTGCTTTTCGTGAAATACTTCTTTGTAATGTATGGCAGGCAATTACAGAATTGAGCTTATTTTTTAAGGATCTTACTTCGACCACTCTACGAGTGAAAGATATGGTGCGATTAGAGCGAGATATTCCATAAATTTTGTACAAGTTAGAACGTATATTTCCTCTTGGGTTCTTTGACTCAATGCAACATTTTCTAATGCACCTTCCATATGAAAAAAGGATAGCTGGACAAGTGCAATATCGATGGGTGTATTCTTTTGAAAGATAAATGTGAAACTCTATGTCAAACTTGTGACGAATAATTAATACATAACCTTTCAAATGTAATTTTCCATCTTTTTATGTATATAGGTATTTGGGAACTCTTAAAGGGATGAATGGGAATAAAGCTAATGTTGAGGGTTCTATTTGTGAAGCATACTTGATAATGGAGTCAACACAATTGTTTTCTCATTATTTTGAACCTCATGTCATGTCGCGTAATTATAATGTCAATCGTAATGATGATGGTGGTGTTGTGGAAGATCTTAAAGGAAATCTTTCGATATTCTCCCATCTAGGTCGACTTTGGGGAGAAGCAAAGAAAGGAAATTTAACTTTAGATGAAATCAAAGTGGCCCAAACTTATATTTTACTACATTGTGAGGAGGTTGAGCCATTTTTGAGTTAGCCAAACTCTCTTAATAATAATAAAATCTATTCTTATATTGTGACTTCTTCTTTAAATTATTTTGTTGCAATGAAGTATGTACCTGCAATGTTTACAAGAAGAATTTTCAAATCTCTCTCAAAGTGAAATAGATAAGAGCCTTGAAGAAAATTTCACTATATGGTTCAAGGAATATGCAAGATTTAAATAAATATTAAATTTTATATCATGATGTACTTAAATTGGCTTCTCAAATATAACTAAACCTTTGAATTATTTTTAAATAAGCTTAGTGCAATTCCATTGAGAATGAATACTTAAATAGTCTTGCTCATGAATTAAACATTAATAGGAGCTACATGTCATTCTTTTTATTTTGTTAACGAATATAAATTTCACATAGAATGTCATAGTAGCGTGAGATCAATAATGAATATTAGAGTTTGTATCTCGAATCTAAATTTTGGTTATTATTATGGGTGAATAAAAGAGACTATACAAGTGGAAGACCGTGAAGCACCTTTAAAGCAAACTATTGTGAATAGTTTGAACCAATAATGGATGTTGGTGTTAAGAAGAAAAATCAGAACAAATTGATTGATATTAACCATCATCGTCGGTATAAAAAATATGAACCTTTTATTCTTGCAATACAAGAAACTCAAGTATGTTATGTACCTTATCCAAGCAAGAAAAAGGACAAGGATGATTGGCTAGCTATATTGAAGGTCAAACCTCAAAATGTTATTGAATTATCAATTGAGGAAGTGGTGACAACTTTAGAACTGAATGTTTCTTTTCAAGTTGAAGAAGTTGAAGTCCATGAGATAGATATATCTGTTTCTATTGATCAAAATATACTATTGCATGATCCAAATAGTGGTGTACTTAAAATGAATGATCCTTTGAATGATGGTTTATTTAAAGAGCATCATGAAATCCAAGATGGATCTATAGAAGAAGAATATGGAACTGAGGAGGATGCAAAAAAAGTGGAAGAGTTTGAAGAAGACATAGGTAGTGACTAGAGCTTGATAAAAATCTATTATTTTATCTTTCTTGTAATTTGTTTTTAGTAAGAAGACATAGATAGTGACAAGAGCTTGATAAATGTATGCTATTTTATCTTTGTTGTATTTTATTTTTAGTATTTTTTCTATAAAATATTATCATTTTCTTAGTTTCTGCTTTTCAGTTCTTTTTTAAAAATAAAGATAATATCTTTGTACATGCTAAGGCAGCACCTAGAGAGTGCTGTAAAGGGGAAAAACTGAAGATTGAAACACTATTTTGTAATGAGTCTCGGGTAACCATATGTTTGAAAGTGGACAGGAATCTTTGTATAGGAATCTGTATATGTTTGAAAGAAAAATTTGGATGTCTAATTGATCAATTAAATGGACAGTCTGTCAAAGATTTTGGTTTCTTTTAATAATCTATCAGTTTTTCATAGCACATGATTTTAATTTGGTTTTTACTAGTAATGATCTAACGACACCGTTATCTTTTTTTGTAGATATGACTCGAGGCGGATATCATGCAGACAAGTCCTTAGGTAGGAGTAAAACTGCTAATCGTGCAAAAATGTCTTCTATGCAAACTTTAGTTATTGAACAGGATGGTACAAGTTCCATCTCTAGCAGTATGCCAACCAATCAAACACTACTGTCCAACAGTATGTCATTGGTTAAAACATTGGGACAAAGAAGTACCCCAGTCATTTTTGAGACATCTCCTCTTTCACCTAACCAAAGCAGCCCAACAGGCCATATTATGAATACTCAAAGAAACCCAACAATTGAGGGAACATCTACTCCGAGAAATGTAACTGGTTCAGGTGATTGTAGCAGTAGCCATAGTCGGATCCTTATTTTTCTGACTTCTTCAGGGCTAGTACTTACTACTTATTTTTTGACATTAATAAGGAATGATATTGTCAATGTTTTTACTGTCTATTGGTTCATTATTAGTTAATAATCAATGTCATGGTCAAAGTTTCTACTCCTAATTTTTTTAGCTTTACTCATGCATATTTTTTTAAGTGTATAGCTATTAAGACTGGTGTGGTTGGTCTATATTTTGAAGCTAAAGTAATTCCTTAGTGGAAGTATAAAAATAAAAATGTTAAGAGATGTATACATAATATGTAAAAGTCGTTCAATTTTGATTTACATATGTTAATCAAGATAAACTATCCCAATAGCTTTTGTTGTTTACTGTTTTTTATACACACATGTAGTGTAGTGTTATTTTATACTACATCTGTATTTTCAATTTTATTGAGCATTTACTTTGAGAATTCAGAAAATGTAAGAAAAAAATAGAGTAGTACTAGGGTACATTGACTAAAAAATGTGTAGTACATGACAAACAGACTGGTCAAAGGTACCTTGTAGTAAATGATCTGTGGAATGGCCTTGACAAAAATTGCAAAATATTCATTCATGTGCTATTATTGGTGTCAGTTTTATAAATCACCCTTTCTCAATCACAGAATTGACACAGTTATTATTGGTTGGATGTGTAAAAGCTTTATTCAACTTTTCTGACATAAATTGGACACACTTTATTCTATCTTTTTTTCCTTTCATTTAGGGGGGAATTATATGTATTCTCTTTTATTTATATGAAATGTTTTTTTATCGGTCTTAATTAAACTTCCTTCGTCTAAAAGATGACAAATTAACTGAAAAAAGATGCATGCAATTTTTCTAAAACAGTACAGTAGTCATACGCAGCTTGTAGTACTGTTTACTTTCGGTTCATTGCATTCTTGCATTGAAGTACATATTTTCCCAGGCCACTGTACACCTATGAATTTCTCTTAAAATAACATCAACTCTTGTGAAGTAATTTGTGCTATGAGAAAGAATGGTTCATTCTGGTTTGTGTCTGATGTGCAGTCTAGAATTGGATTTAATTTGTTGAGTTGGGAATGTTGACACCCAATTTTTTGCTCTCCTTGCTTAAAATTAACGTCTTCAGGATTTCTAATCGTTAAAGAGCACAAAGTATAATTTTCATATATTTTTTACAATTGTTAATAAATTATTGATATTCATCCTTACTTTAGAATTTTATCAATTTATCTATTTTATCAATTTATCTTCATATTTTTACTTTATATAATTTATTGATAATTGTATATTAGAATTTTTATCAATTCATTATCGTCTTTAACATTTTTTAACAATAATGACATCATATTTTTTAAAAAATATTTTTAAATTAATTACATTTTAATAATTTCAATATTCTTTATATTCTTTGATAATTACACATCAATACCTATATTTTTGTATATTTATTCCAATTCGCAATTAAGCTGGATTAATTATTTTTACATAGTATAACACAAAAGAAAAAAAGGGAGACAAACTTCAAAAGGTAGGTTTTAAATTTCTACCCTCTCAGCACATAAAAGGGGAGCCACATAATTTATTTACAAATGACAATATATCCACACACCTAACAATATACAGAATACAGGCTTATCCACACAAAAAATATCCCCTCTCTCTCGGTAATCTCCCACTCCCCTCTTCACTGCTGCCAACAGCCTTGACCGGTGCTGGTGACCACTACCATCACTGTCGCCCCTCATCTTCCTTTTCCCCTTTCCCTTTCTCTCACTTTACCGTCACTGCTTCGCCGGAAGCGATGGACTGCAAAGCTCCGAGCTCTAGCCAAACCTCCACTAGCCGCCCCTCTTTCCTCTTTTCCTTTTCCATCTTTTTCTTTGAGCCTCGCCGGAGTTGATGCAAGTGAAGTTTCAGTTACAGCCACTTGTGCGTTTCTTTTTTTTCTCCGCATTCTCAGTGAAGCCTCCATCACCGAAAGCAGTGAACTAGCTCTACCCGCGGCTGATTCTTTTTATTTCTAATTTGCTTTTTTTTAATTATTTATAAATGAGTTATACTGCCTTAATTGCCATATTGGGCCAGAGATTTGAACTTCAATAAGGTTGTTTTAGTCGACCTTTGTTCATACTGGTTGCTCCATTTGGCTTTGCTTGTGCTCTCAACTTATTTGGTGGTTGTTATGTTTCATTATTGATGTTATATTTGGCTACTGGTTAAGGTTATAATTTTACTATCTTACCCATTTATTATTTTTGAATAAATTTATTTGAGAAGAATTCATCTTTTGGGGCCAGGTTACTTTTGCAATTGTTCTACCGGCTATATTATTTCAATGGCTATTATTTGTTGTTGTTTTAGAACTACTTTTAAATATAGTTGTCATTTTTATTCATTTTTTGGAATTATTAGTTAGTATAAAGCAGTTTTAATATCTTGCCCAATGAAATTATCTCTCCGTCAAATTTTTGAGGCCATCCCGTTACAACAGACGGACTTTACTTTCTCAAATTTATTATTTTATATCAAGGACCGACACTTAGCCGATGAAATTATCTCTCCGTCGGATATTTGAGGCCACCCCATTACAAAACATGGACTTTACTTTCTCAAAATTACTATTTTATATCAAGGACCGACACTTGACTGATGAAAAAATTCTCTGTCGATTTAGGAGGCCTTCACAAATAAAAAGACGGATATTGCATATATAAATACGGAATAAAATAAATATTTTGGGCTATGATAAAATTTTGTAACAACCCAATAGGACGGCCAACAAATTAAATAACCACTTCGTAGCCATGACGTATCTAAAATTTAAGTCAAGCTCACTTTTTTGCAAAAAAATATATTTTTTAAATACATATATGCACACATACCTTTTAAATTTATTTTGATAGTTATTTATTTATTTCTAACATTTTGTTACAGGTGTTTATATAGGTGTTTGAGAATATTCGTCGGGAAAAACATTTAAAGAAGACTTGAAATTGTGTTGTACTTTTACATTTTTATAATTGAACAAATATTATCAAAGTGAAAACTTTATCTTTGGAGTGTTGGGCAGGGATGTTCTTTATTTATACAATTCTTATCACGCGTTTAGGCAAATTTAGGCCGTTAATATTTATATTAAAATTAATTTAGATATTTAATTAAATAATTCACACTTTTTACACTAAAAAATATTATGTAATTTTTCTAAAATCAATTTCTTTTTCATTCAATCTCTGACTTTCTTTTTTATATATCCTTATATACTTTTGTTTATGCATCTTTACGTGTGTTTATATATATTTTGCAATAACATATGCATTATATTATTTTTGTATTTGCAAAAATTGATATATTTTTCTCTTTTAATAATAAACCTAAGTCTGGTCGGGAACCACATTTGTGGATTCTGTAGGGTGCCTAATCCCTTCCCTTTGGAATAATTTGAACCCTTAACTAGAATTTAAATTGGTTCACAGATTGAAATAAAAATCATACTTGTTAATAAATAAGTAGGTTTTCTATTTTTCCTTAAAAATTAGGTAGTGACTCTATACAAATTAATTCTTTTTAGAGTTTTTAATGTCTTGATCGTTTTAACCTTAGGTAAAAATTGGGTATGACCAGGAAGAAATATGTTGAGATGATGTTCCTCAATTATATAACAGTACTAAAAGGTGCATTTATTGTTAATTCAATTATTGGATCTGTTGGATTCGATGTTGTTTAGGTTGGAACTTTCTACAAAATGCTCTAGTTTCATTACAATGTCTTTCAAAAGTGAAGTTGATCCCAATGGAATCAATTTGAAAGGTGTCTCAAAAGATGTCAAAGATGGTTATTTTTGAGAATTCAAGGTATGTTTTTTTAAATCATAATCGAGATAGAATTTGTATTCATATGACAACACATATCAGTTGTTTGAATGCAGCGAACACGTAATTCAAATTCATTAATTCCACTTGAAAGTAACCCACAGTAGTTGTTTTAATTTGCAGAACAATTATCTCAACTTTTATCATTTTGACGTTATCCAATTTAACAGTTTAATTTGTTTTTCAGTTTACAAGGTGAATAATTATATTACTTTAAACTCTATTTCAGAAGAATTTCTATTGGGATGCTTTCGTTAGTGATAATGTGGTGAAGAAATAATGGACGAAGAAGGCTGCAATATGCTACAAGAATTTCATTTCTAAAATAAAAATCACAGAGCTACAGTTCAACCAGAATTTATAACTGACCATGTGTAGGAAAGGTTGATAGAAATTTGGGAAAGTGATGATTGTATTAAAAAGTCAGAGATAAATTCAAAGAACCATTGTGGTGGTCGTGAAGTAGCTATTGGGACTCACACAGATGGCTCTATCACAGTTGAAAAGCACCGGAAGAAACTTGTAAGTATAAATTTCATGAACTATATAAATGAGTATAAATGTTTTCTATTTTTTTAATTAATTTTTCAACATTACTCATGCCACATGAATCTCATCTCTTTTTTTTATTCCTTTTTGAACTCCTGCGATTACTATGGTACTTAAGATAATCATGTCGAAGCAATGTAGCATTTTGAACTCCTGTGAGTACTCTGTTTTACATATAGGATTGCAATGTGGTCATTTTATGGTGTAGTACTTTTTTTATTTGTTTGATGCTATATTTTTTGTTGTGCTGCTATATGCTCTAGTCTGCAGCTAAATTCCAAGAAATTGTTGATTAGTTTGCTGCTATATTCTTTGGTATGCTACTATGTTCTTTGGTCTAATTCTAAATTCCTTGAAATTGTTGATTTGCTGCTATATTCTTTGGCTTGCTGCTATATTCTTTGGTTTGCTGCTATGTTCTTTGGTCTACAACTAATTCTAAATTCCTAAAAATTATTGATTTTCTGCAATATTCTTTGGTTTGCTGCTATATTTATGTTCTTTCGTCTACTGCTATTTTGTTATATTCTTGGGTTTCTAGTTTTCTACTCCTACTTCTTGATGAAGCAAATCTTGACTTTTATTTGTTTGAATAGTCTATTAAAATAGGTCGAGATCCAACTCTAAGTGAGTTACATTTGCATGTCCATACACATAATCATGATGGAAAATCTTTTGTTGGTGAGCATTCCCGACTTCTCCATGTAAGTCCATAATTTACATCTAATGATATGATGATATTCTTATCTTTTTTTTGTATTGACATCTGTCGAAAGTTCTTATTATACATGAAAATAAAAGAAGCAACAGGAACTTGAGTGTATTTTAATACCTCCACTTGTTACAACAAAAGTATGAAGAAATTGTACTGGTAAAAAGACAGTGTGAATCTAAAATTAATCAATTGGAATCATATTATGAAGCTGCGGGAGGAGTAAAGATGAAAAGATTATTTGGTCTCGGATCTAAAGTTGAAAGGTACTTTGGAAAAAATCTTTGTGCCTGTAATACCTCCACATCAAGTACCACCTTTGGTTTCTTCTATACTGACAACAAATTTGGACGAGTTTGTGAAGCAATTGATTCTGGCACTTACTATCCACTTTCTTCCAGTAGTTATTGAGTGTATTGGTGGTATTAGGGTAAAAAAAGGTGTCTTGCTTGATCCTCCTCCCACTAATGATGATGAATTTGATTCGTAGCTTCGAAGTAATTGTAGCCTTGCATTAATTTTTGATAGACTATTTGTGGGAAAGTACAAAACAGCTCTTCAGTAACAAATTTGCATTCTCAAATTTACTATTTTATATCAAGGGCCGACACTTGACCGATGAAAAATTCTCCATCGATTTTCGAGGCCATCACAAATAAAAAGATGAATATTATGTACATAAATACGTAATAAAATAAATATTTTGGGAGATGACAAAATTTTTATAACAACGCAATAGGACAGCCAACAAATTAAGCAACAACTTCATAGCCATGACATATCTAAAATTTAATTCGAGCTTACTTTTTAGCAAAAATTATATTTTTTAAATACATATATGCACACATACCTTTTAAATTTATTTTGATAATTATTTATTTTCTACTAACATTTTTGTTACAAGTGCTTATACAGGTGTTTGAGAATATTGTCAGGAAAGACATTTAAAGATGACTTTAAATTGTGTTGTACTTTTATATTTTTATACTTGTACAAATATTATCTTAGTGAAAACTTTATCTTTGGGGTATTAGGCGGGCATGTTCTTTATTTATACAATTCTTATCACGCGTTTAGGCAAATTTAGGCCATTAATATTTATATTAAAATTAATTTAGATATTTAATTAAATAATTCACACTTTTTACACTAAAAAACATTATGTAATTTTTTCTAAAATCAGTTTTTTTATTCAATCTTTGTCTTTCTTTTTTATATATCCTTATATAATTTTGTTTATGCATCTTGATGTGCGTTTATATATATTTTGCAATAACATATGTATTATATTATTTTTGTATTTGCAAACATTGATTTTTCTTTTTTCTCTTTTAATAATAAACCTAAGTTTGGTCGGGAACCATATTTGTGGATTCTGAAGGGTGTCTAATCCCTTTTCCTTCGAAATAATTTAAATCCTTACCTAGAATTTAAACTAGTTTGCAGATTGAAATAAAAATCATACTTGTTAATAAATAAGTAGGTTTCCTATTTTTCCTTAATTAGGTGGCGACTCTATACAAATTAATTCTTTTTAGAGTTCATAATGTCGTGCTCGTTTTAACCTTAGGTAAAATTTAGTTATGACAGAATAGAGACTCTGTTGGGGATGAGAGGTTCTAGCCATTGTAGATTTAGGTAAATATTTATATTTTTCTACATTATTATTTGTTTCTTTCTAACTGTCTTGATTTATTTTATTTGTGTGGCATAAATTATTATTTGTTTTGTATAGCTTTTTTATCTGCTTATTCCGTTATATAAACTGCCATCCCGTTCATATTTCTTCCCTTTGGGAAAGCTGACACAATCACATATACAAGTGAAGTGTGTTTTGTGCACCCGCAAGTTTCTTTCAAAATCCTAAATTTTAGGAGAGTTGACGTATGCGTGGGGTGTCAAGATCTTTTTCTGTGTGCCCGCATAGCCTTCTCACTCTAGTAGTCCGCTCAAGAACCACAGGTATAGCAAACCCACTCTTAGTCGAACATAGGATAGAGCTAGAACAACATTTTTTTAGGCACATGCATCATTAGTCAACTTTATGTTCGAAGGGTTCACAATCCACGTGACACATTATTCTAGTCTTTGTACATATTTGAAGGATTATTGTGTCTGTACATATTTATTTGTTCTAAAGTATTTATTCTTTTGTGTGAAGGTGTAATCTAATCTTTGTTTTGTGGGGTTGATCAGTTAAAAGATACACCTTACCAACATCGCCACTAGTTGTGTATAGGTTTAAACTACGTTTTGACTTGATTCTTGTCCTGACAAAATATGTAGGCAACCTGTATTAGGGTTCGGTCTCTTCACTGTTTTGGAATAATTTATCTAGAAATCAACTGGGGCAATTTTTCAAAAATAGTTCAAAAACGCTCTCCAAAAGTCTTCAAGAGCGCAAATTCCCAATAACATTAGTGCTAGCTGTCTTACCTTCAAATCCTCACCCAATTTTGGTCTGAGAACCCCTAGCTTCTTCTTTCGAACATCATAAACTATTAAATTTATGATGTATCGATCCCCACTTTCAAAGAAAGGGTTCAATATTCTTTCATTCATAATAATCCAGTCAACTGTGGCAAAATAATGTCATAATTCCTTCAATGTCTGACTTTCTCAATCTTGTCAGCATACCGAAGTTGTGTCAAAGATCTCCTCATGCTTGACACCTATCCTCTCAGTTATCTGATCAGAATAATTTTGATGCTAAAACCAGTTCTTTTTTTAACATCTTTTACATTGCTTTCATGAATAACCATCACCTTTTTACAATTATATATTGCACATATAAATTTACAAGTTTGTCTGAACTACGTAAACCTGATTCTTGTTTTCACAAGATACGCAGGCAACCCTCATTTGGGTTCGGTCCTATTATATTTTCCAAATGAATAAAAATTCAGAATTTTGACTTGGTTGGTACCAACATAGTTAGGAGTGTGCGTGAGAAAGAATAAATTGATCTGATGGAGAAGACCAACTTCGTGGTAAATCATAGATTCCTTTGGTACCTTTTAATCAAACCTGAGTAACACTCGAAAATTCTCTTGCATACATTTAAGATAAGAACAAAGCCAACCTCATCGTTTTAAGTGCATTGTGTGGTGAGATTTAGACTAGTTCATTTGACTGTATTGTTGATCCAGAACTTGTCCTCAATGTCTGTTGAAGCTAAATTCTGAGTTACACTTAGTTTGGAAAAGAATTGTAGGCTTTTTTTTACCCGATTGTGCCTTTCACAACCCATCAAATCACATTAATCCCTAGCATTTCCCCCTTTGAGCCTGAAACCTTTTCTCTAGATAACCACATCTGAGCCTATATATTTTGAGTGCTTACATGCACTATTCCTCTCTTAGCCCTATCTCCTTGAGCGTGCTAAATACGTGCAAATTGTGGGAAATTAAAGACACAAATGACAAAGAATATATTATCCCAGATGAACAAAAATGACTTCAGAATGAGCAACCCCTCTCCCCTCTCACCAAAAAAAGAGATAACTCCGATAAAGATGGAGAATCACCATCATAAAAAAAAAAATATGTTAGGAAAAAAAGGGAAAAAAATCCAACACAAGTCGAAGAAAATACAAAACAAGGGGTAAAGAAGCACAATAAAAAATATTGAACGTCAAAGCGCAAAAAATATCAAAAGCACGAATATAGTGCAATGCTCATTGAGGAATTAGTCACTTTCAATCCAAATATCTTCCTACCCATCTCTAAACCTACATTACAAGCTAATAACAAGTCCTACAAAATCCTACGCTAAGTGTTCTCACATTAGAGATACTTACATGAAGGCCAAGCCTATGGTATCACAATTGCATTCATTGAATTTATTTCTGAGTGTAAGTGTATAGCTCCGAATGTCTCTACATTTAAAGAAAAATATTCAAATAGGTATGAGAACGAGACATTCTTTCTAGAGAGGACACTTGAAACATGAGAATAGGCATAGTTCAAAATCTTTGTTTGAAGCAAGAAGAACAAATCTTGTCGATACTTAGGCATGTCTGAGGTACCACTTGAAACTATAGGTGTTATCCTGAAGTCGATCTCGGTTAGCTGGGAAAAAAATGGGGAATTCTTATACATACTACTAATTGTAGGTACCAAATACAGTTAAGGAATATTGGACTATCACTTCATTCAAAGTGACATGTTACATTCGATATAGGTTGTCTGCCTTTCAATGAGACACATTGGACCGTCACTCCGTTCAAAGTGACATGTTACATTTATAATAGGTTGTCTACCTTTCAATGAGACACATTGGACCGTCACTTCATTCAAAGTAAAATGTTACATTCGATATAGGTCGTCTGCCTTTCAATGAGATACATTGGATCGTAACTCCGATCAAAAGTGACATGTTACATTTAAAATAGATCGCCCGCCTTTCAATGAGACAAATTGGACCGTCACTCTATTCAAAGTGACATGTTACATTCGATATAGGTTTCTGCCTTTTAATGAGATAGATTGGACCGTCACTCCGCTTAAAGTGATATGTTACATTGAAAATAGGTCATCCGTCTTTCAATAAGACACATTGGACCGCCATTCCGTTCAAAGTGACATGTTATATTCAAAATAGGTCATCTACATTTCAATAAGACATACTAGACCAACACTCCATTCAAAGTGACATGCTACATTCAAAATAGGTCGTCCGCCTTTCAAAAAGACACATTGGACCGTCACTCTATTCAAAGTGACATGTTATATTCAAAATAGGTCATCCGCCTTTCAATGAGACACATTGGACCGTCACTCCATTCAAAGTGACGGTTACATTCAAAATAGCCCGTCCTCCTTTCAAAGAGAAATATTGGACCATCCCTCCGCTCTAAGTGACATATTACATTCAAAATAGGTTGTCCGTCTTTCAATGAGACACATTGGACCGTCACACTGTTTAAAGTGACATGTTACATTCAAAATAGGTCGTCCTCCTTTCAAAGAGACACATTGGATCGTCACTCCGCTTAAAGTGATATGTTACATTCAAAATAGGTCGTACGTCTTTCAATGAGACACATTGGACCACCACTCCATTTAAAGTGACATATTACATTAAAAATAGGTCGTTCGCCTTTCAAAGAGACACATTGGACCATCACTCCACACAAAGTGACTTATTACATTTAAAATAGGTCAGCTGCCTTTTAATGAGACACATTGGACCGTCACTCTATTCAAAGTAACATGTTACATTCAAAATAGGTCGTCCGCCTTTCAATGAGACACATTGGACCATCACTCCGTTTAAAGTGACATATTACATTCAAAATAGGTCGTCCGCCTTTCAATGAAACACAATGGACCATCACTCCAAATATTAGTCATGAATCCTACACTGTGCAAATTTTTAGAAGTGCCTAATTTTTTTTCGTATTTTTCACATTTTGAACTACACCTGATCTGATCCTCATACAACTAGAGGTACATAGGCAACTCTGAGTTAGAGTTCGGTCAAATTTTCTTCAAAAATAAAAAATATATATCATTTTTATCTAGAAAAATTGGCTACACGTCAACATTTTCATCTGAAGACTTCTACATCGTCCTCAAATGTAAAGAAAAAATTGTTGACACCCAATTTTTGCTATCCATGATTAAAATTAACGTCTTCAGGCTTTCTAATCATTAAATAACACAAAGGACAATTTTCACATATTTTTTATAATTGTTAATAAATTATTGATATTCATCCTTACTTTAGAATTTTATCAATTTATCTTCATATTTTTACTTTTTATAATTTATTGATAATTCTCCGTATATTAGGATTTTTATCAATTCATTATCATCTTTAATTTTCACAATATTGACATCACATTATTTTAAAATATTTTAAAATTAATTACATTTCAATAATTTCAATATTCTTTATATTTTTCTGTAATTACACATCAATACCTATATTTTTGTATATTTATTCCAATCCGTAAATAATGAGTTGGATTAATTAATTTTACATAATATAACACAAATAAAAAAAAAGGGAGAAAAACTTCAGAGGGTAGGTTTTAACAAGGCGATTTAGGAAGGTCAACACATTGACCAACCACTTCGAAGTCATGACGTATCTAAAATTTAATTCGAGCTCATTTTTTAGCAAAAATTTTATTTTTTAAATACATATAGGCACACATACCTTTTAAATTTATTTTGATAATTATTTATTTGTTACTAACATTTTTGTTACAGGTGTTTGAGAATATTCGTTGGGAATGACATTTAAAGAAGACTTTAAATTGTGTTGTACTTTTATATTTTTATACTTGTACAAATATTATCATAGTGAAAACTTTATCTTTGGGGTGGTGAGCCGGGATGGTCTTTATTTATACAATCCTTATCATGAGTTTAGGCAAATTTAGGCCGTTAATAATTATATTAAAATTAATTTAGATATTTAATTAAATAATTCACACTTCTTACACTAAAAAACATTATGTAATTTTTTTTAAAATCAATTTCTTTTTTATTCAATCTTTTCCTTTCTTTTGTATATATTCTTATATAATTTTGTTTATGCATCTTTACGTGCGTTTATATATATATTGCAATAACATATGCATTATATTATTTTTGTATTTACAAACATTGATTTTTCTTTTTCTCTTTTAATAAGAAACCTAAGTCTGGTCGGGAACCACATTTGTGGATTCTGGGTGCCTAATCTCTTCCCTTCGAAATAATTTGAACCCTTACCTAGAATTTAAATTGGTTCGCAGATTGAAATAAAAAATCAAACTTGTTAATAAATAAGTAGGTTTTCTATTTTTCCTTAAAACTTAGGTGGAGACTCTGTACAAATTAATTCTTTTTAAAGTTCATAATGTTGTGTTCATTTTGACCTTAGATAAAAAATGGGTATGACAGGGAAAAAACACGTTGAGATGATGTTCCTCAATTATATAATAGTACTAAAAGGTGCATGTATTGTTAAATCAATTATTGGAGCTGTTGGATTTGATGTTGTAAAGGTTGGAACCTTCTACAAAATGCTCCAGTTCCATTACATTGTCTTTTAAAAGTGAAGTTGATCCCACTGGGATCAATTTGAAAGGTGTCTCAAAAGATGTCAAAGATGGTTATTTTTGAGAATTCAAGGTATATTTTTTTAAATCATAGTCGAGATAGAAGTTGTATTCATACGACAACACATATCACTTATTTGAGTTTGCAATGAACATGTAATTCAAATTCATTAATTCCACTTGAAAGCAACACACAACAATTGTTTTAATTTGCAGAACAATTATCTCAACTTTTATCATTTTGACGTTATCCAATTTGATAGTTTAATTTGTTGTTTAGTTTACAAAGTGAATAATTATATTACTTTAAATTGTATTTCAGAAGAATTTCTACTGGGGTGCTTTCGTTAGTGATATTATGGTGAAGCAACAATGGTCGAAGAAGGCTGCAATATACTACAAGAATTTTATTTCTAATATAAAAATCACAGAGCTACAATTCAACTAGAATTTATAAATTACCATGTGTAGGAAAGGTTGATGAAAATTTGGGAAAGTGAAGACTGCATTAAAAAGTCAGAGATAAACTCAAAGAACCATTGTGGTGGTCGTGAAGTAGCTACTGGGACACACACATGTGGCTCTATCACAGTTGGAAAGCACCGGAAGAAACTTGTAAGTATAAATTTCATGAACTATATAAATGAGTATACATTTTTTCTATTTTTTTGAAATAATTTTTCAACATTACTGACAACACACACGCAAGTGTACATGGTCTACCAAGTAATGTAGTGGCCTTCAAGAAAGCCGAATATTGATTCCACATAGATTTGATTTAACAGCGATTTAATTTTAGTTCACCGTCTAGTTTAATTTAGTGCAAAAGTAACCAAAAAGAGAATTTCAAATTATTTTGTAAATTAAAAATAAAATAAATAATGCGGAAAAATAAATTCTTGGAACAAGCAATGGAGTAAAGACCAGGGTTAAAGCACTCCGAACAATCATACTATGTTATCGAATCTCATTCGCTAATTTGGTTATCTTGGTTGTTGATTCGTAGGTTTAATTGCATGATCATGGTTTCCCAACCTATAATTTTTTTACCTAATGCGGATATTATAACTATATCATTGAGCGAGAATGTAATAATTCAATTAAGTTAATTAAAGCTATCATCCTACGTATGAATCAAGTAAGGCATCTAAGTACATCCCTGTCCTAGACGCTAAATTTAATTCTTTATTTTATAAAATAATAAAAACCCAAATTTTATTTATTCCCATATTCTATCTCCCTATTCCCTCTCCCAAGATCAAAAGGTCAAATATATATATATATATATATATATATATATATATTATGGGTGGTCAATTCATAAAATAATTAAAGCAAGAATAAACAAACAACCAAATATGATAAACAAAATTAATGAAATTAATTCAAAATAATAATACTCATGCTCTTGGCTTTAACCTCGAAAATAAATTTTTTTAGTCATTAATATTCATAATCACGATCAAAATAATTGAATACATCAAATGAAAAATTAAAGACTAAATAAAAAAATTAACACCTAATTAACTGGGTAACCGCCTCCGCTTTATTTTTCTCCAATCCGTGTCTTCTCCCAAGTAATTGTGCCGTCCACCGAATTGACCCCTTAGTATATTATTTAATTGTCCTCCTTTTTCCAAGATTTGTGCAATTTGAACAAGGATTTTGTAATGGTACCAGCTGTCCACCTTTTATATTATAATAATATTTTTTTCTCCAAATCCATATAGGATTATAAAATCCCTAATGATTTCAAAGATTCCCTCTTGCCTAGACAACTGTACCATGCAATTCAAATTAGAATAGGTAAAAGCTCCAGCTGTTGTCGGCTCAATTTGATTATGTGTAGCACTTATCGACGCGATGCGTTGGTCAACGCGTTAGGCATATCGACGCGACGCGTTAAATTCGTGTCGTCTCACTGGAATTTGCGTTAAAAAATTTGATTAAGTGTAGAACATCCTATTCATTGCCTATACCTTTTATAGTGTATTTCCAATAAATTTTCGTCCTTTAAATCATCAACATATCACCATATTTAATTCACCAAGCCTCCTACAATATCATACATCACAAATTAAAGATCAAAACAACACTATTCTTAACAACAAATCAAAACACAAGCTAAGATAAGACAAATTTGCAATGCTCGTCCACTTATCATTCTGACTCTTGACTTAAGCAAATTAAACTTTATCCATTACAAACAAGTTATTCCACGTAAAATTACACCATTAAAAAATTTAGAATAAATTAAACACGTTAAAATATACCGAGACCAACTCGACATACACCTTGCTCAAGCTAGTAAAACTAGTTTTTTGGGTTGAACTCTAAATTACTAAATTAAGCACAAACTTGTTTGAAAAATACTTCGAACATTGTAAATGCACACTTGTACACTTAAATGCTAATTTATATCAATATGAACACATAAAGAACACGAATTGCTCTCAAAACAAGGTGAAATAAGCTAGAATAATGATACAAAAGTGTATAAAACCACCTCATATCCCCCCCCCCCCCCCCACATACACACACACTTAAACTCTTGTTCGTCCTCGAACAACTCTTTACTCTAAGCATAAAAATCTAACGTGATGCTATACTTCTACTAAATGCAAGACACTTAAGTTAGTACTACAATGACTACACGAAATGCAAGTTTCTATACAAAACATGTTATATACACAATTGAAAGCTCATGAACACTACTCTAAAACATCCTAACCTCAAGAATTAACTCACCTAAGTGTCAAACTCATGCATATTGCTCAATTAAGAACATCATACAAATCACCCAGATTCATCAAACATGTTCCCTCATACCAAGAGAGATACCCATAATCACTCACAATAATGTAATTTATAACATAATGGGTACAAGAATCAAATTACGCTCACTCTCACAAAGAATTCACAAGTTACACACAATGAACCATAGGCTTGCCTTAGTGTAAGTCTACACTAATAGTCGAATGTAAGACTTATGATCAATTAGGATTCTTTTGGGTTGTAATGTAGGCTAAGGAATGAGTAGGAACTATTTGGGAATAGTGATTATCCTCTCTAAATGCTTTAATACACTATATACAGCCAAATGACACAATTTTTGTCTACCCATTCTTTTATTTTTGCCCCATCTCTTTTAAGCATTTTTACAAACACTTGGTGGACACATAGTTTACTACCACAAAATTTTTTTTTCTCTTTTTTCCACAATCATGGAAATATTTTTAGTATAAATTATATCACATTCATCCATCACACATCAATTATACACCAATAACTATTACCTTGGGGCATCAATTTCACTTTTTTCTTCTTCAATTTCTCAAACTCCTTACTAATTCAATATTTTTTCAATTAAAGCACTTAGGAGCTTTTTGGATCAAATTATGGTCTATCAAAGAAGGAATTAGGCTACAAATAAGGCTACCAAAGAAAAAGCTAACGAATCAATGGGGGTTAACTAGGATAATGTACATGAGTAGGTCAAAAAGAAGGTATAAAACAAGGCTATCAAAGAAATGCCTAAATCATCTCATAAAACCACATTCTTTATTTTGCTTCACACACACCGGACAAGTTCTAGACATCATATGCAACAAGGAATATACAAAAAATATTTACACGCACATGGTGCATGCTCAACTTAATAGGATTATCATAGACTCCGAATCAAACAATAGCATAAATTCAAAATTAAGCTGCAAAACTAAAGTCACAAACATGAGCCTAAGAGTCTCAAAAGTAACAATTCACACAATTCAACATGCTTTTACCAACAAACCCACTTTCATTATGTAATAAAAAATAGCACCAACAAGAATATCTCACTTATTCCTAATCTAATTTTTTCTTAAATTGAGTCAAAAATTAGAAATTTTCCCACTCCACACTTAAAAATCTACTTTATCCCCAAAGTGAACTTTTAAATTAAAAGATAGAAATACTTCCTGAGGCCTCTAGTCCTAGCTAGTAGCATCTTCATATAAAGGAGATCTATGAGACCCCACACTCATTCTTTGTCATGCTTCAAGCTTAAGTTTATGGTACTCAGACTTCCCATTAACCTGTGACTCAACCAAAAATAAAAACTATGTGAAATAAAAACTAAAAAAAAACATACCTAATTAATTTGGGTTGCCTCCCAAGCAGCGCCTAATTTAGTATCGCGACACGACCCATATCAACTCAACCATATTCCTTCACCCTTTTACCCCCTTTTGGGAGTGATTTTTTTATTCATTTCAAACTTTTTTACCTTTTAACATGTTGGGAATTGGTGGTTTCATATTAGGCCGCTCAATCAGGTAGTCGGAAGAGGTCTTTAGTTGCTTAGGAACCTACACTCATCCCTTTCCAATACATTGATCATGTATAAATCTTTATATAAGGGATTTTCAATGGGGGCCTTGTAAACATCAAATACCACCTCTTCATCATCTACCTCATCTTGAGTGTGCCTTCTTTAACATCAATCAAAGCCCCTCAGGTCTCTAAGAATGGGCGCCCCAAAATAATTGGTACCTGTTCGTCTGCCACAAAATCAAGAACAAGAAAGTCAGTAGGAATAACAAATTTACCAACCTTTAAGAGGACATCCTCAATCATTCTTTTCGAATATGCCATGGAGCTGACTGCTAGTTGCAAAACCATGATGGTCGATCTAGGCTTTTCCAAGCCCAATTTTTCAAATAGAGATAGGGGCATTAAATTTATACTTGCCCTTAAATCATTCAATGCATGGACCTATGAATAGGGATAGCAAATTTTCCTTGATCTTTCAATTTCTTAGGAATTTTTTGTGTCATTACTGCACTACACTCTTCAGTGTGTGTTATAGCTCCTACCTCTTGTAATTTCACCTTTTTTTCCACCACATCCCTCAAGTACTTTGCATACTTAGGCATACTCTGCAAAATATCTAGCAAAGGTAGATTAATATGCAACTCTTTGAATGTGTCAATGAACTTTTTGAACAATGCATCCTCCTTCGCTTTTATGTACTTTAGAGGAAAGGGTAGTGACAACCTTTTTTTCACTTCTTCTTCAGCAACTTTTTCCTTCAAGTACTCAGACTTCTTTGAATTTTTAACAACTCTATCGAAAACCTGTTGGGTTACCACCTCAGCATCTACCTCCTTTGTTGCCTTGGGAGGTTCTTCATGAAGCTCTTTACCACTCCTCAAGCTGATTGTCATTACTTATTTTGGATTTTTTGTATCAGCAGGCAAACTACCTTATGGTCTGGTATTTAACACTTATTGTATCTTCCCAACCTACAACTCTAAATTTCTCTGGGTCACTTTCTGATTCTGTAATTCTGCCCTTTGACTATTCAGATCCGCAATCAATTGTATTTGACCAGCTACGAGTTGCTTCAACATCTCTTTTATGTTGCTAGTTGACTGATTCGATTAGGCCTGTGGATGTGGGGCATTCTATGACTGATTTGGTGGCTGAGGTTACCACTTCATATTGTAGGCATTACCATAATTTAGTCGTTAAGCATTGCCAACATATATCATAAATTTTGGATTTGAAGCACACATAACCGCTGAATGACCACTATTTCTGCATACCTCACACCAACCTATAGTTTATTGGATAGCATTAACTGTGGCTGCAGGTTGTGCTGCTCCCAATTTCATGGTGCTGAATATTGTGTTGATCAAATTTTGTAAGGCAGAAACCTATACTGATAAGGCTGTGAATTGGTCCACCTCTAATATACCCGTAGTTATTTTCGTGGTACTTCTAGAATCTGAATGGCACTCTGGATTTCCTTGTGCTATGCGGTTCAGCAATATGTACAACTCATCAGAAGTTAGCTTCAATGCTTGACTACCTGCGGCTGAGTCTAGCAAAATTTTTGTATTGTGATCAAGAGCTTCTACAGAAGTATAAGCAAGTACATCATTATACTGTTGGTGATCTGGACAATGTCAAAGAAGATCCTTGAAGCATTCCCAAGCATGATAGAGCTTTTCATCAGGCTTTTGTTTAAAGCTCACTATCTCACTGTGAAGTCTCGCAGTCTTGCCTGATGGAAAGAATCTGATGAGGAACCTTCTGGCTAAGTCATCCCATGTTGTGATTGAACTGGCCGGCTCTGCATTCAACCACCTTTTAACTTCCCCAATAAGTGAATAGGGTAAGAGTGCCAGCCTCACATAATCTGGAGTCACCTTGGTTGGAGTGAATGTATCTGTAAGCTCAATGAAGGTCTGCAAGTGGACTTGTGGATCCTCGTGTGAAAGCCCTGCAAACTGTCCATTGGTAATAGGAAGTTGTACCATATTGTATTTCAACTCGAAATTCCCTTCAGCTGTCAGTCTTTGAATTGGGGAAGTCAAGTTCGTTGGAAGTGGGACTACCACTTCCCTAACCTTCTTACCAGCTGCTTGTTGTTCAGCCATAGGAACAGTATGCTCTTGGTCTTCTTAGAATTGAGGAATTCTCGGGAGAAAGATTGCTTCTCTCCTGCGTTGATGGTAAAGTTGCTTTGGTTCAGAGCTTGGTTCAACCAAGTCATGATCCCTTGCCAGCTTTCTACTTTGAAACCTGTTTCCTGCAAAAACAAAACCAAGACCAAGCGTAAAAAACACCAAATAAATTTAAACGTAAAACTAAAATAAACAATTGCTAAATAACAAGTCCTCGGCAACGGCACCAAAAACTTGACAGGGCACACGCAAGTGTTCATGGTCTATCAAGTAATATAGTGGTCTTCAAGAAAGCCGAATATCAACCCACAGAGACTTGATTTAACAACGATTTAATTTTAGTTCACCGTCTAGATTAACTTAGTGCAAAAGTAACCAAAAAGAGAATTTCAAATTATTTTGTAAATTAAAAAATAAAATAAATAATGCGGAAAAATAAATTCTTGGAACAAGCAATGGAGTAAAGCCCAGGGTTGAAGCACTCCGAACAATCATACTATGTTATCAAATCTCATCCGCTAATTTGCTTATCTTGGTTGTTGATTCGTGGGGTTAATTGCATGATCATGGTTTCCCAACCTATAATCTTTTACCTAATGTTGATATTGCAACTACATCGTTGAACGGGGATGTAATAATCCAATTAAGTTAATTAAAGTCATCATCCTACGTATGAATCAAGTAAGGCATCTAAGTAAATTCCTGTCCTAGACGCTAAGTTTAGTTCTTTATTTTATAAAAGAATAAAAATCCAAACTTTCTTCATTTCCATGTTCTATCTCCATATTCCTTCTTCCGAAATCAAAAGATCAACAATATATGTATTTTATGGGTGATCAATTCATAAAATAATTAAAGCAAGAATAAACAAATAACCAAATATGATAAAGCAAAATTAATGAAATTAATCCAAAACAATAATACTTATGTTCTTGACTTTAATCCCGAAAAGGAAATTTTTAGCCATTAATATTCATAATTATGATTCAAATAATTGAATACATGATATAAAAAATTAGAGATGAAATAAAAAATTAACACCTAATTAACCGTGTAAGCCGTCTCCGCTTTATTTTTCTCCAATCCGTGTCTTCTCCCTGCTAATTGTGCCGTCCATCGAGTTGACCCCTTAGTATATATTTAATTGTCCTCTTTTTCCCGAGATTTGTCCAATTTGAACAAGGATTTTATAATGGTACCAGCTGTCCACCTTTTATATTATAATAATATTTTTTTCTCCAAACCCATAGAGGATTATAAAATCGTTAATAAAGATTCCCTCTTTCCTAGAAAACCATGCCATGCAATTCAAATTAGAATAGGAAAAAACTCCAGCTGTTGCTGGCGCGATTTGATTCTGTGTATCACTTATCAACGTGAGGCGTTGCTCAACGCATTGGGCACATCGATGCCACGCATTCACTTCGCGTCGTCTCACTAAAATTTATGTTTAAAAATTTGATTGAGTTTACAATGTCCTATCCTTTATTCATGTCTTTTGTAGTGTATTTTCAATAAATTTTTTACCTTTAAATCATCAACATATCACCATATTTAATTCACTAAGCCTCCTACAATGTCATACACCACAAATTAAAGATCAAAACAATACAATATTCTTAACAATAAATCAAAATACACGCTAAGATACGACAAATTCGCAATGCTCTTCCACTTATCATTCTCACTCTTGACTTAAACAAATTGAACTTTACCCATTACAAACAAGTTATTCCACATAAAATTACATCACTAAAATATTTGAAATAAATTAAACACATTAAAATCCACCAAGACCAACTAGATACACACCTAACTCAAGTTAGTAAAACTAGTTTTTCGGGGTTGAACTCTAAATTACTAAATTAAGCACAAACTTGTTTGAAAAATACTTCGGACATTGTAAATGCACACTTGGACATTTAAATGCTTATTTATATCAATATGAACACATAAAGCACACGAATTGCTCTAAAAACAAAGCGAAATAAGCTAGAATAATGATACAAAAGTGTATAAACCATCTCAAATCAATTACTCATGCCACAAGGATCTCATCTCTCTTTTTATTCCTTTTTGAACTTCTGCAAGTACTATGGTACTTAAGATAATCATGTCGAAGCAATGTAGCATTTTGAACTCCTGCGAGTACTTTGTTTTACATGTAGGATAGCAATGTTGTCATTTTATGGTATAGTACTTTTTTGGTTTGTTTGCTGCTATATTCTTTGTTTTTGCTGCTATATGCTCTGGTCTGCAGCTAAATTTCCAGAAATTGTTGATTAGTTTGCTGCTATATTTTTTGGTATGTTGTTATGTTCTTTGGTCTAATTCTAAATTCCTTGAAATTGTTGATATTGTGCTATATTCTTTGATTTGCTGCTATGTTCTTTGGTCTATAACGAATTTTAAATTCCTGAAAATTGTTAATTTGCTGCAATATTCTTTGGTTTGATGCTCTATATATAGATATATTCTTTGGTCTGCTGCTATGATGCTATATTCTTTGGTTTCTGGTTTTCTGCTCCTAATTCTTCATAAAGAAATTATTGACTTTTATTTGTTTGTATAGGCTATTAAAATAGGTAGAGATCCAACTCCAAGTGAGTTCCATACACATAATTATGATGAAAAATCTTTTGTTGGTGAGCGTTCCTGACTTCTCCACGTCAGTCCATAATTTACATCTAATGATATGATTTTTTTTTTGAATTGACATCTGTCGAAAGTTCTTATTATACATGAAAATAAAAGAAGCAACAGGAACTTGAGAGTATTTTAATATCTCCACTTGTTACAGAAAAAGTATGAAGAAATTATACGGAAAAAAAGACAGTGTGAATTTAAAATTGATCAATTGGAATCATATTATGAAGTTGCGGGAGGAGTAAAGATAAAGAGATTATTTGGTCTTGGATCTAAAGTTGAAAGTTACTTTGAAAAAAATCTTTGTGCCTGTAATGCCTCCACATCAGTACCACCTTCAGTTTTTTCGATACTGACAACAAATTTGGAGGAGTTTGTAAAGCAATTGATTCCAGCACTTACTACTCACTTTCTTCCAGTAGTTATTGAGTGTATTGGTGGTATTAGGGATCAAGAAGGTGTTGTTCTTGATCCTCCTCCCACTAATGATGATGACGTTGATTCGTAGCTTCGAAGTATTCGTAGTCTTGCATTAATTTTTGATAGACTATTTGTGGGGAAGTACAAAACAGCTCTTTAGTAACAAATACTAATTTTGATGGATGTTTATTTTTTATGGGTTTTGACAGTAGTTTATTTTTGACAAAATACTTGAACTTGTGGTGACACGACCTGAATGACGGCCTTGTTGTGATGGGCATCCCAAGTCAGACTGGGATCACAGACCACCCACGTTACCCAACCTGCCCTCCAGCCGCTTGCCCTAGGTTGAATGAATTTCGAGCATATAACAACATAGTGTAATAGCTCACGTGAAGACTCTGGGATAAGATCACAACTGTTACCGACCCAACTGAGTCCAACCATCCCATACCAACCATCCAATCATACCAAACAAAACCTATACCGATATAAGGGCCATAAACCAAATAAGTTCCAAAACATAATATGATTAATCCAAAAATAAAATACGTTGGAACAGTGATAAATTAAATCTAATGATGTCGGCTTTAATATCAATGATAATATTAAGGCTGACACCAATACCGATCCTGCCCATTCCAATCCATAGCAGTACCATAAAGCCGCTAACCAAAAGAGTAAGAATATTCGGTTAGTACATGCCCCCAACTATAGACAAAACCAACATCCATAAATAAATCATAATGTCTAAAACATCCATAACACTAAATGGAACCTTCCGAAAAGATGGAAGCTCACCACTTTAATCCAACAGCTGTCCCTGAGTCAATCACTATGTAGGAGGAGTAGAACAGTCGGTTCCTACATAGCATAGGTATACATCCACCCGAAGACGGGTTAACGAGTGATCGCTAGCATGAACTCAGGATAAGGTTAAAATAATTCCATTTATAAAACCAAGTAAAACCATCCATATGCACACAACCATACATATATATATAACCATGTCAGGAAAGGGAAACCAGATTAAGCATGCCATAAAAACCTTTACCTGGGCTATGTAGCTTTGCCGTCCTAAACCACCTACGGGCTATATGCGTTCAGCTCCCCTGTTAAAAAGGCCACATCGTGTGAAGCCGCACGACCAGAGAAGAAAACCTGGGATGACTAGTACATCCCCTAAAATATAGTGTGACATCATGCACATGGTCACTTGGACCAAACCTCATATCAGCAAATATGAGTTTCCAATTTAGATCCCCACGGGAACACCACCTTCCACAGCTTTGCTATACTTCCCTCCTTTAAGCCCAATTAAGACCATTTTTCATCCAAACCATTATTCTATTAGTATTAACCGAGGCTCTTAGAAGTGGTATTGTCATACCAATAATAACTTGCAAGTATTATCCTTAGCCAAACCTTAGGGGATTCCATGTACCCACATGATTTCTAGTTAACCAAAACTATGGCCACCAAGGCCTTTTAATCCATTTAAAATCATTCATACCATTTAGGGTTCCATTACTAAGTTTAAACCATGCATAAGCTCCATTGAAAAATCAATATTATAATGAAAACATTGTTAAAGACATTTTATCAAACACATTGGAGGCATAGTATTTCCAAAACCAAAGTACATTACCAAAGAACCAATCCCATGCAACCAATTATCCAAAACCACCATTAATGAATATAAGAGCATAATTAAAATATGGAAAAACCATAACCAAATATTTATAGCTGAAAACTCGCAAAACATATTGGAAAACCCAAAATCATACAATATTCAAGTCATAAAAACATTGTATAAAACCATTCCTTTAGTTGGAACTAATAATGAGGGAATAGAGCATTCCTTAATTGACAAAGTATACGGAGAGAACCCACCAACAAGATCCCCAAATTAGTTATCCAGTGAAAACCCTAGCTTTCTTGCCCAAAAGCTCTTGAGAGAATTATAGGGTGTTTAGGAAGAGTTTCTAAGTGTTAATGAATAGAACAATAGGGTAAATAACCTCCAGATAGGAATATAAGTCATGACACTTTTTTAGGATAAGTGGGGAAATATCCAGATTGCCCTCACTTAAGTTGCACAAAAATCCTATCACAGGGATATGACTGACCCTTACGTGTCGTATTCTCCCTGTACGAGTTGTACCCACCACTCGTACCCTTGGCCTCCCCCTTGAACCCAACACTATCTAAGGTATGACTCATCCAACTCAAGTATATCCAAATATACGATTCGTAAACTTCTCCCATATCCCTGGTAGAATCGAATCCTAATAGGATTGAACATGTTCCACCATACGAGTCCTGGGCACTACTCGTACCCTGGCTTATGGCTCACGGTGAACCACTCATATTTAGATAAAACCTAGGTTACCAAGTCTAAGGTTAAGTGAAGAAACTAAACAATCCATATTCGACCATACGACTCGTACTATACAAGTCATACCCATTCCAATGATCAAAATCCATCCCACCAACCAACACTGGTCAGCATACGATTGGACCATATCGTTCGTACCCCAACATACAGCTCGTACCTATGAGTCATATTTTGTCCAAAGACCAGAATTCCAAGAAATTTTCTAAGGTTCAGAAACCTGGGTGTTTCAGTCTCCCCCACTAGGAACATTCATCCTTGAATGATGGACAAGGTAGGGGTAACTACACGCATGAGTCATTTACATTATCATATATATTTCCAATCTTTAACAAAGTTTGAAAATAAAAAGGCAAAGATATTAATCTTTCCTTTAATTAACTCAGAAAATAAAGATGTGTTGAAGATACATACCTTCCGCACGAATCCTAGGAGTAGAAAACAGACGTGGATACTTGGACTTTATCTCCTCCTCCGCTTCCCATGTAGATTCTTCCAACTTATGGTTCCACCACAAAATCTTAACTGAAGCCACATCCTTGGTTTACAACCAACAAACTTACCTATCCAAGATCTCAACCGGGACCTCTTCAAAAGATAGGGAGTCTGAAATGCCTAATCCCTCCAAAGGAATAATTGAAGAAACATCACCAAGACACTTTCTCAACATGGAGATATGAAATACCAGTTGAATGGAGTTCAAACTAGAAGGCAACTCTAATTCGTAAGCAATATTTCCTACCCTCCACAAAACCACATAAGGACCAATATCGCGGGTACTGAGCTTTCCCTTTTTGCAAGACCGCATTACTCCCTTCACAAGAGATACCTTAAGTAATACCTTATCCCCAACCTCAAACTCTACGTCTCTACGCCTTACATCAATATAGGACTTTGGCGACTTTGATCAGCCTTAAGCCTATCCCGAATCACCTTTACCTTTTCCATAGCCTGATAGACCAAATCCATACCAAACATATTTACCTTACTAAGCTCGATCTAACTAATAGGAGATCTACACTTTCTACCATACAATACTTCAAAAGGGGCCATGCTAATACTAGAATGATAGCTATTGTTGTAAGCAAACTCCACCAAAGTTAGATGCTCAACCCAACTGCCACCATAATCAACCACACATGCCTGAAACATATCCTCTAATATTTGAATAGTTTTTCTGCTTGCCCATCCGTCTGATGATGAAAAGCAATACTCAGATTCACCTTAGTACCTAATACCTTCTAAAAAACCACCAAAAATGGAAGAGAATTGCATACCACTATCAAAGATAATTGAAATAGGTACTTCATGCAACTTCACAATCTCCTAAAGATATAACTTCACATAATCCTCCACTGAGAAGGCAGTCCTCACTGGCAAGAAGTGAGCAGACTTTGTCATCCTATCCATGATGACCCAAATTAAATTATATTGATTCCAAGATCGAGAAAGACCTTTAATGAAGTCCATATTGATTACCTACCATTTCCATTAGGTCAAAACAATCTCTTGATATAACCCACCAGGTCTCATGTGCTCAACTTTAACTTGTTGACACACCAAGCATTTGGCCACGAAATCAGCCATGTCCATTTTTATACCGTTCTACCAATACATCTCCTTGAGATCATAATACATCTTTGTCGATACGAGATATACAACGTAGTGTGATGCATGCACCTCAGTCAAAATCTTTTGTCGCAAACCAACGACATCAGGAATGCACAACCTCCCTTGGTATCGTAAAGTACTATCGCCACTGATCTCAAACACCATTACCTTTTACATACCCACATTACTCTTGATTTTTATCAAGATATGATCTAGCACTTGCTTCTCCTTAATCTCTGCACTAAGTGATGACCAAACTACTTTCTGTACCATTACCCCACCACCCCCAGAATCTATAAGACGTACTCCAATATTTGCCAAACGGTAAATATCTTTCACTAATTCCTACTTCCCTTCCTCTATATAAGCCAAACTCCCCATGGATAACCCGCTAAGAGCATCAACAACCACATTAGCCTTACCTGGGTGATAGTGAAGACTCATGTCATAGTTTTTAAGAAGTGCCAACCATCTCATTTGCTGAAGATTAGCTTGTTCTGGGTGAATGCATACTGTAGACTCCTATAATTAGAAAAGATGTCTATGTACACTCCATACAGATAATGCCGCCAGATTTTAAAGGCAAAAACCACCGCCAACAGCTCTAAATCATGAGTAGCATAATTTCTCTCATGTACCTTTAACTGCCTGGAAGCATAGGCAATCACCTTCCCATATTGCATCAAAACACAACCAAATCCCACCCTTGATGCATCACAATAAACCACAAACCCCTCATTGCCCTCAAGCTATATCCATATTGAGCCAAAGTTAACTTATCTTTCAACTTCTCAAAACTCCCCTTACAAGCATTCGACCAAGAAAACTTTGCCCTTTTCTAAGTCAACTAAGTCAAAAGAGCAACAATTATCGAAAAGCTCTTCACAAACCACCGATAATACCCAGCCAAACCCAAGAAGCTCTGAATGTCGATTGGAGTTATGGGTCTAGGCCTCCCTTTAACCATATCCACCTTTTGCGGATCCACCATGATCCCCTCGCTAGAAGCAATATGACCAAGAAAAGTCACAACGTTCAACCAAAACTCACACTTAGAGAACTTGGTATATAATTGTTGTTCCTTCAATGTCTGCATTACCACACGAAGGTTCTTAGCATAATCCACCTCACTTTTAGAATAAACTAGAATGTCATCAATAAACACAATGATAAAGAGATCCAAGAACTGCTTGAAAACACTGTTTATTAAGTCCATAAATACCATCGGGGCATTAGTCAATCCAAATAACATCACCAAGAATTCAAAGTGCCCATACCAGTATAAATAGTCATCTTAGGGATAGCCTCCTTCCTAATCTTAAGCTAATGATACCCAAACCAAAGATCTATCTTGGAAAAGAACCTGACACCTTGCAACTAATAAAAATGTTAGCTATTCTCAGAAAAGGGTACTTGTTCTTAACTATTACCAAATTCAACTACCGATAGCCAATACACATCTGAAGGGAACTATCTTTCTTACGTATGAACAACACTGATGCACCCCATAGAGATATACTAAGAGAAATAAACCCCTTATCTAGAGGATCCTTAAGTTGCTCTTTCAGTTTTCTCAACTTAGCCAGAGCCATTCTATAAGGAGGAATAGATATTGGGAGAGTGTCTGGAACCAAGTCAACATCAAAATCTATTTCCCTATCCGGAGGAACACCAAGAAGATCATCCAAAAAGACCTTAGGAAACTCATTTACTACTAAAACTAAATGAAAAGATGGACCTTCCGCGTTAGAATCTTTAACCCGAACTAAGTGATAAAGAAAATCCTTTAGAGATTAACCTTCGAGCTCTAAGATAGGTAATAAACCTCCCCTTCGGAGCTAACGAACAACCCTCTTACTCTATAACTGGTTCACCAGCGAACCTAAGGACAACCTTACGAGTCTGACAATCCAATGACGCGGAATAAGACTATAATCAATCCATTTCCAAAATAACATCAAAATCCACCATATTAAGTTCAAGAAAATCCACCAAAGTCTACCTACCACCAATCGATACCACACATCCCTTATACTCTCTCTTATTAATAACCAACTCACCTACCAGGGTAGAAATAGAAAAAAGATCTGAAACAACCTCAGGATCAAAACCAATACATACAGCCACATATAGGGTCACATAGGAAAGAGTAGACCCCAAATCAAGTAGACAATACATGCTATGGGTAAAAAGTTATTACATACCAGTAATGACATTTGGTGATGCCTCAGATTCCTGCTAAGATACAAGAGCATGCAACCTATTCTGGCCAGTGCCATCACCAAAAGTAGAAGTAGATACCAAAACCACACCACTAGGAGTAGGAGCATAAGATAAAGCACCCAGAGCTTTGACTACTCCCGAAGCTCCCTTACCAACTGGATAATTCTTGAGTATATGACCTGGCTGGCCATATTTAAAACACGTGTCCCTTTCTTCATCATAATAATCCTAATAAAAATGATCGTAAAACTGGCAAGGAGGGCATGAAAAATTTACTGACCCCCACTCACTTGAGATTGGGCACCCTATGCCCAAAAATTATCACTACCTTACTGATGCCTATCACCCACCTGCCTCAGGTAAGAAGCGCTAGCAGTAAAGAAGGAACCAGAATTCTCCTACTTTTTTTAGCCATTTACCTTCACCCGAACTACCTTTCAACTGAGCACCTACCTAATCAGAAAACCTACTCCTCTTACCCTGCCTATCTCCAAACTCTGCCTGTTTCCTCTTCTTATCCTCCACCTGCTACATGTGAACAAATAACCTCAAAATATCCATATCCTTAATCAGCAAAACATTTTTGCTTTCCAAGATAAAATCTCGATTCAATCCAGAAGATAACTTTCTCATTCTTGCTCTCATGTCAGCCACCAAATCAGGAGCATAACTTGATAGCTGATGAAACTTTAAGGCATATTTCTTGACAGACATTCTCCCTTGCTTAAGATTTACAAACTCCTCCATCTTTGTTTCCCTTAGCTCTTGAGAAAAGAAAAGATCCAGAAAAGCTTTAGAAAAAGCATCCCATAAGGATGACTCCTCCATATCTCCTCTATCTTTATCCCACTCTTGGTACCATTGGTACGCAGTATCTTTGAGTTGATAAGCTACAAAGTTTACACCTTCCATATTAGTGGTCTGCATCACCCAAAATATCCTCTTAATTTTATCCAAGAAACCCTGAGGATCCTCCTCCACCTTCACACCAGTAAAAAGTAGGAGGATTCTATTTCATAAACTGGCCAACCCTTGTAGCCTTAGAAGACAAACCACTAGATTTATCCCACTCAAAATAAGTAGTAACAACTTGAGCAATAGTATAAATACACTGACAAAATTCCATATTAGCCACCTCACTCTGAGGAGGACTAGTAGCAATCGAAGGAACTCCAGAACGATCAGGGATAGGACCTTGAGATCGAAGATGAACTTCAGAAGTACGATGTACCCCATCAAAATTGTTCCCTAATAGGACTGAAGAGTTTCTTTGTGTTGTAGATTATCGAGGCATAATCTAAAAAGTGAACAACCGAGGATTAGAGAAGAATTCCAAAACTTAAACTCCAATCTTGAAAATAAAATACCAAGAAAGTGAAATATTCCTAAATACCTTGTAGCCTCTCGTTTATGAGTATGGTACACTACACATCCTTAAAAGAGACTCTACTAGACATGACTTTTTGGAATCCCAATTGACCATGAACTTAAGGCTCTGATACCAACTTGACATGATAGTGTAACAACTTACATGAAGACTCTAGAATAAGATCACAACCATTACTGACCTAAGTAAGTCCAACTATCCTATACCAATCATCCAACCATACCAAACCAAACCAATAACGATACAATGGCCATAAACTAGGCCATAACCAAATAATTTCCAAAACATGATATGATTAATCCCAAAAAGAAATGTGATGGAACAGTGAGAATTATGTCCGATAATGGCAGCCTTAATACAAATACCAATATTAAGGCCTACACTAATACTGATCCCACCCATTCTAACCCATAGCAGTACCACAAAGCCTCTAACCAAAAGAGTAAGAATATCTGGTCTGGACAATCCCCTAACCATAGCCAAAATCAATATCTATAAATAAATCAGAATGTCTAAAAATATCCATAATATAAAATAGAGCCATTTGGAAAGATGGAAGCACACCACTTCAATCCAACAGCTATCCTCGAGTAAATCACTATGTAAAAAGAGTAGAATGGTCGATTCTTACATAGCATCGGTATACAGGCACACAAAGATAGGTTAGAGAGTGATCGCTAGTATGAACTCAAGATAAGGATAAAATAATATCATTTATAAAACCAAGCAAAACCATACATATATAAACAACTATACATACATATATATATATATATATAATCATGATAGGAAAGAGGAACGAGGTTTGGCATGCCATTACAATCTTTACTTGGGCTGTGTAACTTTGTCGTCCTAAACCACCCACGGGCTATTGGGTTCAGCTCTCCTACTAGAAGGGCAAAAATACCTGAAGCCATATGACTAGGGAAGAAAACCTAGGATGACTAGTACATACCACAAAATATAATGTGACATCATGCACACGATCACTTGAACAAAACCTCACATGAGAAAATATAAGGTTCCAGTTTAGATTTCCCCGAGACCACTACCTTTCACGGCTTTCCTACACCTCCCTCCTTTAGGCCCAATTAAAACCATTTTCCATCCAAACTATTATTATATTACTATTAACCAAGGATATTAGTAGTGGTATTATCATACCAACAATAAATTGCAAGTATTATCCTTATCCAAACCTTAGGGGATTTCATGTACCCCACACAATTTCCAATTAACCAAAACCATGGCCACCAAGGCCTTTAAATATATTTAAAACCATTTAAATTATTCATACCATTTAGGGTTCCATTACCAAGTTTAAACCATGCATAAGTTCCATTGAAAAATGAATATTATAATGAAAATATTGTTAAAGGCATTTTATCAAACACATTAGGGGTATAGTATTTCCAAAACCAAAATCCATTATCAAAGAAACACTCCTATGCAACCAATTATCCAAAACCACCATTAATGCATGTAAAAGCATAATTAAAACATGGAAAAACCATAGCCAAGCATTTATAACTGAAAACCCCCAAAATATATTGGAAAACCCAAAATCATACAATATTCAAGTCATGAAAACATTGTATAAAACCATGCCTTTAGTTGTAACTAACAATGAGGGAAGAGAACATACCTTAATTGACAAAGTAGACGGAGAGAACCTACAAAAAAGATCCCCAAATTAGTCATCTAGATGAAACCCTAGCTTTCTATCCTAAAAGCTTTTAAGAGAATTATAGGGTGTTTAGAAAGAGTTTCTAAGTGTTAATGAATAGAATAATAGGGTACATAACCTCCCAATAGTAATATTAGTCGTAGGAATTTATTAGGATAAGTGGTAAAATTTCCAGATTGCCCTCACTTAAGCTGCATAAAAATTCCCATCATAGAGATATGACTGACCCTTATGAGTTGTATCCTCCCTGTACGAGTGGTACCCACCACTTGTACCTTTAGCCTCCCCCTTGGACCCAATATTGTCAAATTATATCAGAATATATAATCCATAACCTTCACATATATCCCTAGAAGAATTGAATCCTAAGAGGATTGAACATGGTTCACCATACGAGTCCTGCGTATGACTCGTACCCTGGCTTATGGCTCACGATAAGCCATTCTTACTCAGATCCAACCAAGGTTACAAATTCTAAGGTTAAGTGAAGAAATCGAATGATATATATCTGACCATACAACTCGTGTACAAGTCTTACCCATTCCAGTGACCAAAATCTATCCCACCAACCAACACTGGTCAGCAGACGACTAGAACATACCATTCATACCCTAATATATGGCTCCTACCCATGATTCGTATGGGTATAGAGACTAAAATTCCAAGAAATTATCTAAGGTTCGAAACCAGGGTGTTTCATGTAGATGTTTGGACACAATTATGTGATGGATTTTGCTATCTATATATTTTGAACATTCTAATATAAGTAATTATTTGATATGAATGTTGGTTATTTTAATCATTCAATAATTACACATTTCAATGCTTTTCAAACAAAATTATTAGTGACAAAAACATTAATAAACATTTTTGTCGTTGCTAATGAAAAACTTTAGTGACAGATTGTCAAATATAAATTTTGGTCGCTAAAGACAGCTATTCAGTTGATTAGAATCTATTGCAACAGATCAATAATAAAGTGTTCCATGGTAAATTTAGCCAATATAAAAATAAATTTTCAAAATAGCAATGGTTTAACAACAGGCTAGTCCGTCGTTAACAAGTAACAATTGATAACGTTCGTCATGAAGCAGTCATAAGCTTTACGATGAAATTTATTTTTTCATTTCTAAGTGGCTAGAAACGAGCAAAATAATAACCGACAATAATCCATAGCTATTCCATCATAATTTCTATTTAGCGATAGATTTACATAGAATAGAGACAATTTGTCTATTGCTAAATATTGTTTTTTGTAGTGTAGACCTCTATAAGCCTGGAAGGTGCACATAATAAAAAATAAACCAAAATAATACCCACAAGCAAAGTAGGTACAATTAAGAAGTACTATAATATAAGGCCATGTAAAGCAATAAAGAAAGTAAAAATGAGCCAAGATATGTGGAAAATTTACCATACTCTCCTCCTTCAACTATAACCATACATCTTATCAGTCTTATCAAATTTCTAATTAAAGTTTAATAACGATAATATTAAATATCAGACTCAAATCAAAACTAATGGATAATAACAATATACTAGATGTTGAACTCAAAGCAAAACTACAAAATAATAATTAATAACCAAGGTGTTGAACTCAAATCAAAACTAGCAAGTTATATACAGTAAATAAAGTATTGGACTCAAATTGAAACCAATAAGTAATAATACTATGGAGGTCTAATTCATAGCAAGTCTACTTAGTCTTTTTCCCATTTTAGAAGGCAAAATTTAGTAAAAGAGTGCCAGATTCCATTGATAACATTGAAAACTATGATTTTAGGTCTAGTTACTTGCATGCTAAGAAGATCGAAGCAAATAAGCATAATCTAGTGATCTAGCCAACCTATTCCTAACAATCATCTAATGAAATAGTTCTATAATCACTTAAGTCAAAAAGGATGCTACCCTAAAGCAACCTACCAAAAAAGGGCGATATGGCCCATTACAAGTTATAAGAACCTAATATAAGGAAAACATCTAATCAAACCTAGGCTAAGGTTTATAAATTCAGTCTGAAGGCCCTAAGTAACCTAAGTCAAGTGCTAAAAGAAAAGCAACTACTAACTTAATAAAAACTGATATGGGAACAACCACGAAAATGGATGCATGTGAGATGTATCGAACTAGAGACTTGGAATATGCAAGTGAAGTGAAAATAAGGACCTAAAAGCACCCCAAAACCGTCCATACAATACACTCCAAGGGCGCCTATTTGAAGCATTTTATTAAAGGGTCTTCTTCGATATTTCACATCTTATTTTGTAATAGCCTATATATAGAACATGTTAGGGTTTTAGTAGGGAGATTTTGATGATATTAAAATTTGTATAACACTTTGAAATATTTGTCTCTTGTGGGAAAGGCCCTTTGGCCAAAACTAGGGCAACTGCAAGCGTGGATTCACTTGTGTTGTGTTCAAGGCTTGGAAACATTGGTGCTTAGGGAGATTGGCATCCCTCTTGTGTCTACATAAGAGTGTCGGTGTTGTTATTACATGTATTAAGGGTTTTGGTGTTTGATACACACCTTAGTTCTTAGTGTTTGTAATAATCTATGTCACACTACCTATATTTCATTCTTATAATCGTGTAGTAGTGTTTGTTCTTGTAACCTTGTGTTCTTCTTGTGTTGTTGAATCCAAAACTTATGTTCATCTTGTTCATCACGTATTGCTGCTATTTTGGTATTGAAACACCTTGTTATTCTTGTCGTATTATTGTGTTTGTGGTGTTGTTGTTGAAGCCGAGACTTGGTCTTATAGTGCTCTCAGGTTCATGTTGTTTTTGTGGACTATTTTTGGTGCATTCCAAGTTTGGTTTGTATCATTTGGTACCAAATCTTGTGGTTGATTTTTTCCAATAAAATCAATCTTGGGCTTGCTTGAAAAAAATTGGTGTTCTTGGCCAAGAGTTGTGTCTTGATGTTGTCTTGGTTGAGACTTGTCTTTGAGTCTAGATCTAGGAGTCATTTTATGTTTTTTGTTGTTTCCAGTGTTAGATTCTTCATTACTAACACTAAAGAAGTCTAAATCTAAGATTGAGCTTATATTGTTGATGTTGTTGTTGTGAACTAGACTTGGCTGTATGTTGAAGAAATTGTTGTTTTGGATTTGGGAGTTGGCCGTATGAAATTGTTGTTGTTCTTGGTGGTTTTTGTTATTGCTCTTGATATTATTCACCCTCTTCTTATATTTTTAAACATAAGGTAAAAGTTAGATCCAAAAAGGTAAAGGAAAAAGGTGTAGTACTTGTTAGTGTTGAAAGACTTACAACTACTCAAGGACTTATCAATCACTTCTCAACCACCTTCCATGATTTAAGGACCATATTTTAAGGAGAAGTACAAGGAAGTCAAGTCTTGAAATTTGAATTGAAAAGAGCTCCAAGACTTATATTTTCCCTCCTTTAAACAAATCCCACCAATTCCAAATTGAAAATTTGATCAAGGCTTCCAAATTTGGAAAATAAAAATTGTTAAAAAAAACCACCACCGATAGTGGACTGCCATGTCACCATTTTACTGTTCATTCAACATTTTTAGGCTCAACTTTGATTTCTTATTTTCATTTTCTTGTTTCTAAGTTTAATTTGTTGGTTCTAATACTAATTGACAAGCTAGTAATCTCCTACTAGGTTGTAAGTTAGTTTTCGAGTCCATTTGTTCGTGTTTGCGTTTGTTATGTACTTTTGTCTTTGTGAATCATTGTTAGTTCTTGACTTACATCCTACAAGATTTTTTTGAAACTCAACCCTCAACTCCTCACGGGTTCCTTAGCCAGCTTACAACACTTGTGAAGCTAAGCGTGAGGTAATCAAAGTGTACGAGCGTGGTGAGGCTATTTTGATCTAACTAGTTTGTTATTTTCTTTGTTGTTGTCTCTTTTTTTAGGTGCCATGGATATTAATAAATTTAATGCCACGTTTGATAGATTCAATGACAATTGTGAAGATTTCAAATGGAACCTTGAAAAGCTACACCAATTGATATCCACACTTATCCCACCAAATTTAATTCTTCTTGTCCAAGAACCTTGTGATAAGAGCTTCCCAAGTGAAGGCCATAGATCATGTGAGCTACAAGGTAAAAATACTATCCCCTACACTCTTATAAACTCAAAATATTATGATGTGGCTAGTAGTATCCAAATGGATGTAGTTGTGGGTTTATGGAGAATAGAGGTGTTTGAGTCTTCCTTTTGTAATACTCTTAGTGTTGTTAGGTTTCATGAGAACCAAACTCTTATTGCAAGTATGCAAGCACTAGTTGATTCTTTAGATGACAAAATTGATTGTTCTCTTAAGAATGCTTTGTGTCCATCTAGTGCTAGCACTTGTAACTTGAATAGGGTCCCTTTGACAAGTGATAAGAGTATTCACACACTATTTGAGTATTGTGAAAACCAAGGTGAGTCTAGTTGGTAGGCAAGTTGCCAATAACTAGTAAGGGAGTGCAAAATGATCAATCGGGTGAAGATGACCTTTACTTCCTTAGATGTTTAGGAAACCCAAATTGTGATTGTAGTTGTGAAAATGGTTTTAATTATAATCCTTTTTCTGCCCATGGTAGTTTGAAGCTATATACGTATTACCCCCTTGAAAGAGAGTATGGTCAAAACCTATGTCCATGGCTATTTTTTCCATTTGATCTTGGTTCCATCTTAGGGTGTGGAAGGAGTAGTCTCGACTTATGTTCATTATCTCTTGATGGATTCCATAACCAATTCCTTTGTGCATTTGTCAATAGCTTTCTAATGTGTAACACGAAGGACTTTTGGTTATATTTCAAGTATGTACCACCTTGGCATGTTAATGTGTTTATTGTGCTAACTCTAACCCTTATGTCATGAGGATGTAGTGATTGTTTGTCTTTTCTTTGTTCTTGCAAGGTTTGTATTCGAGGTTTAATCCTTTTCAAGAAGGGGAGGATGATACAGGAACGACCACAAAGATGGATGTATATGAGATTTATTGAACCCAATACTTGGAGTGTGTAAGTGAAGTGCAAAGGAGGACCTAAAATCACCCCAAAACCATCCATACAATACACTCCAAGGGCACTTATTTGAAGTATTTCATTAAAAGGGTCTTTTTTGATATTTCACATCTTATTATGTAAAAGCCTATATATAGAACATTTTAGGGTTTTAGTAGGGAGATTTTGATGATATTAAAAGTTGTATAACACTTTGAAACATTTTTCTCTTGTGAGAATGGCCCTTTGGCCAAAACTAGGGTAACTACAAGTGTGGATTCACTTGTGTTATGTTCAAGGCTTGGAAACATTAGTGCTTGGGGAGATTGACGTCCCTCTTATGTATACATAAGAGTGTCGATGTTGTTATTACTTGTATTAAGGGTTTTGGTGTTTGATACATACCTTAGTTCTTGGTTTTTGTAATAATCTATGTCACACTACCTATCTTTCATTCTTGTAATCATGTAGGTGTTTGTTCTTGTAATCTTGTGTTCTTGTTGTGTTGTTAAATCCGAAACTTGTGTTCTTTGTGTTCATCTTGTTCATCACATATTGTTGCTGTTTTGGTGTTGAAACACCTGTTATTCTTGTCATATTATTGTGTTTGTGGTGGTGTTGTTAAAGTCGAGACCTGGTCTTATAGTGCTCTCGGGTTTACCTTGTTTTTGTGGATTGTTTTTAGTGTTTTTGGTGCATTCCAAGTTTTGTTTGTATCAGAAACATAGGCTGAAATCTGCCTTAAAGCCCCCAATTAGCTAAAATAAGCAATAATGTACTAGACAACTATCTAAACTATAAGAACCCACCCACAACTAGTACAATACCGTACCAACACCATAAAGCAAAGTTTAGAAGACTCAAAAGTCCCTTATAATGGAGATTTTTCCTTTTGAGAAGTCTCGACTGTTGCCAAGCTATCAAAATAATAATCTAGGCATTAGTATAAGAATTATGATACCCATATTGCAAAATTTCACTCTAAGTAAAAAATAGAGCTAAAAATACCTATAGGACCTACTTGAGGAATCCCAAAATTAAAACCGCAAAAACGTCGCTCAGGGTACAGTGATCTTACGCTCAAAATTTGAGTTTCACTAGCTTATCATTTGTGCACCAAATCAATCCCAATGATAAATAAGAATTCAAGAACTAATTAGAGAATTAAGAGGAAATTTAGCCATAAAATTCTGGAGAAATTATCGCAAAAAGCACTCTTGCCTTAGGCTAAGTCTTACCTCAATGGAAAGAGTTATATAGCATCTCATATATTAAAACACAAAGTGGTAGTGTCTACTCTTTCCCATGGGGTGTAACCATTATTTGAAAGTCCTTGGGCTACGTCTTGCCTCTAAGAAAAGACTTATAGAGCATCTCATAAATCATAATATAATGTGATAGTTTCAACTCTTTCCTATGGGGTGTGACCTATTGTTTGAAAGTCGTAGAACTAAGTCCTACCTCTAAGGCATGAGATATAGAACATCTCATAAACCAAAACACAATATGGTAGTGTAACATTTCGAGTTTTTGATCTTTGAAAATTTCTAAAATTTTATCCTCACTATCCTGACTACGACTCCCCTAATGAGTCATAGGGAGTTTTGATGGGTCGTAGGGACTCAATCACAACTTAATTAAAACAAGTGCCTTAGTATTCTTCTAAGAGTACAAGTGTCTTTCAACTAGTCATCAAGACTTTTTAAAGGACATAAGGACCAAGTCGAAAGGTGCTCAAAAAGTTTGACCCAAGACACTGTCTTCATTACGACTTGAGGCCATGAGTCATAAAGACTCATGATAAGTCGTTATGTCCTAATCATAGGGTGTACATTGTGTCATCCTAAATTTTTTGTTGTCTTGAGTATGAGAAGGGGTTATGAGTCATTAAATGTGGTTACAAGTCTGTGTTATAAATTGTAGCCAGACCAGTATGGTGCCTTGGTAGTTTGTCTTGACTACGACTGCTTGTGGTGAGTCGTAATGTATCATTATAAGTCATATAGTGACCTATAGTCACTAACGACTAAATTTCAGCTTTTAATTTGAGGGCACTTTGGATAGTTTCCTCCATGCCCAATTAAAACCCGACATCCATAAATTACTTAAGGGGGTTATATTCCATCCTAAACGTACTCAAATACTTCCAAAGCTTTCTCAAATTCTCTCAAGAAGCCATACTTAGGGTTTTCAAGAAGTAGGTCATCCAAGGGATCAAGGGTTAAATTCTTTCTGTGAAACTTTATATTTTAGGTATGTTACTCTTCCCTCATTGTTAATATGTTAAAAGTATATGTTTTAAAGTATTGTTCATGAAATATTAATGATTGGTTTGAAACAAGGGTTGAGGGTTTTGAATGTGTAAGTATTGAATAATGTTTCTCATAGTTTACATGTGATTAATCATGCATTAATTATGATTTTGAACTTGTGGGTGCATGGGTATGGTGAATGAAATAGGGTCCCCAAACTTGTGACTTTTGAAGTGGCTATGACCCCAACCCCATATTATGAAATTGCTTTTAGTAATGAAAAATATGGGAATTTGAATTGTTCTTGCACTATTGCATAATGATTTTAAATTGAACCTTATGGGGTTGTATAATTCCCTAAACTAATGTGTAATTGAACCAAGGGGGATTTGAATTTCCCCAAGTGAAGATAATTTGTATGGTATGTTGATGTTACCTTACAAGTGTAGTTGGTATGACGATACCAATAATGTATGCCTTAATGTGTAATGTGGTTCAATGAATAGAAAAGTGTAATACTTGTTTTAAATGGAATTTAATACAGTTTGTGTAGCTGAGTCGTAAAGGTAGAGGTCCCAACAGATCAACATTAGAAACCATGGTTACCGATGTGACGTTTATATATTCGAGAGGTTTGAGTCCTTATTATTATTATCAATTGATTAGGAGGTTATAGTCCCCCGCATCATATTATATGATTTGGTGCTTGTGTCACCTTGGTATGTCATAGGTTTGAGTCCCTCATAGTGGATATGTGTACCCTGTTGTTCATATGGTCACACACACTAGGGCCCTACCAGTCGGGGAAGAGCTGGGCCCATATAGCTTGTGGTTAACTTTGTATATTATAATGGTTGAGATATACAATCCAGGCAAAGGTTTTAAAGCACATGTTAAGCCTTTTTTCCTATCCCAGCATGTGATATAGATATATATATGCATGTGACTATGGGCATTGGTTTTGAATAATTTTGAATTGTGATCATGGAATTATGTTATCCTTATCCCTAAGTTACATACTAGTATTCACCCCACTAACTGTCTTCGAATGCTGTATCCCTATGTAAAGCAAGCACTAGAGCTATTTCTATCTTTCCTATGTAGAGTTAGGTCAACCGGCTCAGTTTATTGTATTGTGGTGAAGTGGTGAGATTTCATCCCCCGAAAGGCTTAGGCATTTCACCAGCTTTCATTATTATATTTGAGTTGATAGTTACTTTCATTATCATTAACATTATCATTTTTATTCTTATTGTCATTTATTAGAATTAAGGACTTGTCTCAACCAAGATAGGTTTTGGTTATTTGTTTAGAAGGATTTGTTTGAACTATTGTGGATATTGAGTAATGGTGGTTGGTTGTTTGCCATTCATCGATCATCGTTTATAGACATGTTTTGACTTTCCTTAAGTTTGTTGCATACTATCTTATTATATGTTCAAAATTCATCCGACATTGGGGGATGTTGTGTTTGGTTTAGTTAGGTGTAGGGATTGATCTCCAGTCAACGTGGGAGTTGAGATACCCATCATGGCTAGTCCCTAGTTTAGGTCATAACAGATATGGTATTAGAGCCTAGGTTTGATGTCATTGGGTGTCCAACAAGGTCATGTCAAGTAGAGTCTCATTTATGGGTGTGTAGCGCGCCACACTAAGATGGGAGAGGCTAAGAGTCATTTAGGAATGTTTTTCTTACTTATTCTTTTTTTGAGCCATAGAGTCTAAGTTCTTGAATCTCCTCTAATTCCCGTATGATCGCTTTTCAGACCATGCCTCCTAGAAGATCTGATGCTCGTGGAAACCCTTCTATCCCATTTGAGGACAATATGGATGGAGCTTCTTCTACTCAAAGAGTTTAGACCCGGTCAAGGGTTACTGCTTCTGAATGCCTTAAGGAGCTCCACCGATTCCTACGATCCCTTCTCAGGCACCCCAGGCTGGTGTGTCTAATGTTGAGTTTCTCCAGTTGATTTATTTGCTTACCCAGTTGGTGGCCTCCCAGACTAATTGTACTGCTTATGTTGCTCTAACATCTGAGGCCACTAGAGTTGGCCAATTTATAAGGTTGAGTCCTCCTATTTTCACTGGTTCTAAGGTTGGGGAAGATTCTCAAAATTTTATAGATGAGATAAAAAGATCTTTTGTGTGATGTATGCTACTGATGTAGAGGGTGTAGAGTTCACAGCTTATCAGTTGAAGGATATAGCATACCAGTGGTATGAAGAGTGGAAATAGTCTAGGGTGAGGATGTTGTGTTCGCTTTGTAGGATGACTTCTCTAGTACTTTTCTTGAAACCTTTTTTCCTCATGAGTTGAAAGAGGCAAAGGACAAGAAGTTCGTGAATTTGAAGTAAAGCAGGATGTCAGTGAAGGCATATTCCCTAAAGTTTCATCAGTTGTCGTGTTATGCTCTAAAATTTATGTCTAGAATAAGGGCTAGAATGAGGAAGTTTACCTAAGGGTCGTCCCATGAGTTGATCTTAGAGAGAAAAGCTGCTTTGTTTAAAAATATGGACATCTCTAAACTTGTGGTGTATATGCAACAAGTGGATAAAGAAAAGAAGAAGCAAGCAGAGATGAGTACTGAAAGGCAGAGTAAGAAGTTTCTTTATTCAGATCAGGGTGGAGGCCGGCATCAAAGTGGTAGAGTCGGTGGGAAATGGTCAAATAAAAGTGGGGCAATTCTAGTTCCTACTCTACAGTTAGTGCTTTTTATCTAAAGTCATTAGGTGATAATCGTTCTCAGTATTATAGTGGGTTTAGGACATCAGGATCCCAGTCGTAGGCTAGTGGGGCTCAGTCAGCTCCATCGTATCCTCCCTATAGATTCTGTGCTCAAGTGCACCGTGGTGTTTGTGAAGAGGAGAGGAACAAGTGCTTTAAATATGATCAGATTGGTCACATACAGAGGAATTATCCTTCTAAGGTTGTTTCTAGGGAAAATAAGATTCTTGTTGCTACTTTATTAGCTCCCGCACCCAGAGGTGCTACTTTTAATTCTGGATCCAGCACTGGTCTAAATCGTCTATATTCTTTTTCCACCCATAAGGATTCTAAGGAGTCCCCTGATGTTTTTAATGGTACGCTCAAATGTGACCCAGGCCTACTCTCTCTTATATGACCCCTTATTTGGCAATCCATTTTAGTTTTGATCCTAAGTGTATTTTGGACCCCTTCTTTTTGTCCACCCCTGTGGGTGACTCCATTGTGTCTAAATGAGTTTATTAGGGTTTTATGATGTCATTCCATGTAGGGATACATTGATGGATCTAATAGAGTTGGACATACTAAACTTTATGTGATTTTGGGGATAGATTAGTTGCATTCGTTCTACGCGTCTATTGATTGTCAGACCAGAAAAGTCAGTTTCCATTTCCATAATGAGCTGGTAATCGAGTGGGCGGCAGTTCCCTAGTGCCTAAGAAAAGTTTCATCTCCATATCTTAGAGCCCAAAAATTGGTTTGTAAAGAGTTCCTCTATCACTTAGTGCATACTAAGGATTCTAGATCCGAAGGTACTTCCTTGCAGACTATCCCCGTGGTCTACAAATTTCTCAAGGTATTTCCTGGTGATCTTCCTGGTATTCCTCCTGATAGGAAAATTGATTTTGTAATTGATCTTCTTTCGGACACTTATCCTATTTCTTTCTCTCCTTATAGAATGGCTCTGGCTAAGTTGAAAGAACTCAAGGAGCAGTTGAAAAAACTTTTGGATAAGGGTTTTATATGCCCTAGTGTGTGTCCATAGGGTGCTCCCGTGCTTTTTGTGCGTAACAAGGATGGTTTCCTTCAAATGTATGTTGATTACCGCCATTTGAATAAGGTGACCATGAAGAATAAGCATTCGCTTCTGAGGTTTGATGATCGGTTCAATCAGTTTCAAGGTCCTAAGTTCTTTTCTAAGATTAATCTTTGATATGGGTACCATTATTTGAAGATTAGGGAGGCAGATATCCCTAAGACTGCTTTCCAAACTTGGTATGGTCATTTTGAGTTTTTGGTGATATCCTTTGGTTTGACCAATGCCCCAGCAGCATTCATGGATCATATAAATCAGTTTTTCCATTAGTTCTTGGATTTATTCATGATTGTCTTTATCGATGATATTTTAGCATATTTTAAGAGCAACGTAAATTATGTCAATCACCTCCACCTTGTGTTGCAAACCTTGAAAGAGCAACAGTAGTATGCAAAGTTTTCTGAGTGTGAGTTTTGGTTGAATGTTGTGACTTATCTGGGATATTTTGTTTCTAGTGAAGGGATCATGGTGTATCCACAGAAGTTGTGGTGGTTAAGAAGTGGCCTAGACCCAAGACCCCAACCGACATTCGGAGCTTCTTGGGTTAGCCAATTATTATAGAATATATGTTGAGAGCTTCTCTTCTATTGTTGCCTCATTAACTAAGTTGACTCAAAAGAAGGTAAAATTCTTGTGGTATAATGGTTGCGAGGGTAGTTTCGAGAAGTTGAAGGATAAGTTGACTCCGGCTCTGGTCTTTACTCTGCCTAAGGGTACTGATGGTTTTGTTGTCTATTGCGATACATCCTGGGAAGGGCTGGTTTATATGTTAATGCAGCATGGCAAGGTGGTTGCATATGCTTCTAGACAGTTAAAAGTTCATGAGAAGAATTACTCTACCCATGATTCAAAATTGTTAGGTGTGGTATTTGAACTAAAGATCTAGCAGAATTATTGTTATGGGGTCCATGTTGATATTAATTCTGATCATAAGAGACTGCAATATGTGTTCACTCAAAAAGAGATAAATCTCAGGCAAAGGAGGTGGCTTGAGTTGCTAATGGACTATGACATGAGTCTCCACTATTATCTAGGTAAAGCTAACATAGTTGTTGATGCTCTTAGTAGGTTGTCCATGGGAAGCTTGTCTCCTATGGATAAGGAGAAGCGGGATTTGGTGAAGGATATTCACCGATTGGATAATCTTGGAATCCGTCTCTTAGATTCCAAATATGGTGGTGTGATTTTTCAAGCGGTGGCAAAGTCATCTCTTGGTGTTGAAGTAAAGGAGAAGCAAGTTTTGGATCCTATCTTGATGCAAATCAAGGATAATGTGGGTAGGCAGAAAGTGATGATTTTCAAAATTAGTGGTAATGGTGTCTTGGGGTATCAAGGAATATTGTGTATTCCCGGTGTTGATGGGTTGCGAATAAGAATTTTGGACAAAGTTCATAAGTGGTGTTATACTATTTATCCTGGTTCAAAGGACTTTTATCATGATCTCAATGAAATTTATTGGTGGAATAATATAAAGTGGGATGTGGCCAATTTTGTGGCTAAGTGCATGGTGTGTCAGCAAGTGAAGGTAGAGCACTTGAGGCCTAGTGGGTTGACTTAAGAGATTGAGCTTCCGGTGTGGAAGTGAGAGATGATTAATGTGGATTTTGTTACCGATCTTCCACTATCTGACCAGCAGGTTAATTTGTTTTTGGTCATTAGGGATAGGATAACTAAGTCTTCTCACTTCTTTCCAGTGAGGACTAATTTCTCTTTTGAGGATTATGCCAATTTATTCAACAAAAAGATTGTAAAGTTGCATGGTACTCTAGTATCCATCTTATCTGATTGGGGTACCAAATTCTCCTCTCGCTTTTGAAGGTCATTTCAGAGAGGTGTGGGGATAGGTGACCCTTCGTACCTTTTTTCACCCACAAATGGATGGGCAAGCTGAAAGGATAATACAGGCCTTGACAATTATGCTTTAGGCTTGTGTTTTTTTAGTTGTAGTTGGATTGACCACTTGCCTCTAATAGAATTTACCTGCAACAACAATTATCATTCTAGCATTGGTATGGCTCCTTTTGAGGGCTTATATGGTAGGAGGTGTAGGTCTCCTATTGGGTGGTTTGATATTGGTGAAAATAAGTTATTTAGCCCTGATTTGTTTCACTAACCCATAGAAAAGGTGAAGGTGATTTAGGATAGACTTAAGATCACCAAAAGTCCTATATGGATGTGAGGTGAAGGGAGTTGGAGTTCAGTATTGGTGTTTGGGTGTTTTTGAAGGTGTCCCCCATGATGGGAGTGATGCGGTTTAGTAAGAAGCAAAAGCTCAATCCCTGTTATGTCGGTCCATACTTGGGTTTGATGAGGATTGGTAATGTTGCATATGAATTGGAGTTACCTTCCAGCTTAAGCTCTATTTATCTAGTATTTCATATTTCAATGTTGAGAAAGTGCGTGGGTGATACTTCGATGGTTGTTCCTTTGGAAAAGGTGGGAATTTTGGATTCCTTGTCTTACGAGGAGGTCCCGGTTGAAATTTTGGATCGACAAGTCCGTCGGTTGTAGACAAAGTACGTGGCTTCGATAAAGGTTCTTTGGAGAAACCAAAAGGTTGAGGAAGATACTTGAAAAGTCGAGGAGGACATGAAGTCCAAGTATCCATTCTTGTTTCCCATTATGAATAATCATGCTTGAGGTATGTGTATTTCTTAACATCTTTGTTTTCTGACTTTGTTAAAGAAAGTGGAGATTTCCTTGGCATCTTTGTTTTTTGTCTTTGTTAAAGGTAAGAATAATGGTATGTGGAGTTAGGTTCTAATAAATGTCTTATCATGTCATTCGAGGATGAATTATCCTAAAGGAGAGATGTTATGCCCCGAGTTTTGGTCCTTAAAATTTTCTAAAAAATTTTCTTCACTATCCTAATTATGACTCCCCTGATGATTCATAGGGAGTTTGGATGGGTCGTAGGGACTCGATCGCAACTTAATCAGAACAAGTGTCTTAGTATTCTGCTCTGAGTAAGAATTCATACGGGTCATAAGGACTAAGTCGTAAGGTGCCCAAAAAGTTTGGACAAAGACACTATCTTCGTTATGACTTGAGGCCACGAGTCGTAAAGGCTCATGAAGAGTCATTATGTCCCAATCGTAGGGTGTCCAGTGTGCCGTCCTAAATTTATTGTTGTCTTAAGTATAAGAAGTGGTTGTGAGTCATTAGGTGTGGTTATGAGTTGGTGCTAGAAATTATAGCCAGACCAGTATAGGGGCCTCAGTGGTTTTATCTAGACTACGACTCCTTGTGATGAGTCATAATGTATCTTTACAAGTCTATACTGAACCGTAGTCACTGACGACTAAATTTTAGCTTTTAATTTAAGGGCACTTTGGATAGTTCCCTCCTTTCCCAATTAAAACCCCACGTCCATAAATCACTTAAGGGGGTTATATTCCATCCTGAACGTACTCAAACACTTCCAAAGATTTCTCAAATTCTCTCAAGCAGTCATACTTAGGGTTTTCAAGAAGTAGGTCATCCAAGGGCTCAAGGGTTAAATTCAATCTGTGAAACTTGATATTTCAAGTATTTTAATGTTCCCCCACTGTTAATTTTTTAAAAGCATATATTTTAAAGCATTGTTCAAGAGATACCGATGATTAGTTTTAAACAATGGTTGAGGCTTTTGAATGTTTATGGATTAAATAATGTATCTAATGGTTTACATGTGATGAATCATGGTTTAATTATAGTTTTGAACTTGTGGGTGCATGGGTATGGAGAAATGAACTAGGAAATTATGATTTTCCCCAAACTTGTGACTTTTGAAGTGGTTATGAACCCAACTCCATATTGTGAAATTAGTTTTAGTTATGAAAAATGTGGAAATTTGAACTGTTCTTGCACTATTGCATAATGATTTTAAATTGAACCTTATAGGGTTGTGTAATTCCCTAAAAAAATGTGTAATTGAACCAAGGGGGTTGTAAATTCCCCCAAATGAGGATAATTGGTGAGGCATGTCAATGTTACTTTGCAAATGTAGTTGGTATGACGATACCAACAATGCATGCCTTAATGTGTAATGTGGTTCAATGAATGGGAACATATGATATACTTGTTTTAAAAGGGCTATAATAATGGTTGTTGATGTGCTAGCTTTGTGTTAGCACATTTAAGGCTTTACCTCAAAATAATTGTAAGTTCTTAAGTAACTATTGTTGGTTTTTATTATATATCTTGTGATTTTGCCGGGAAGTCAAGAGGCATGAAAACCTATGAAAACTACGTTAAGAAGGATGATTTTTAGTGAAGTAGATAAGAAATAAAGTTTTGAAGATTTCAGTTGACAACTTGTCTGATAAGTTGTTAACTTGTTGATAAGTTATTAGAAGAGGTCGTCGCCTTTGGACAGAAAATGGATGTTGAAGAAGTATGTTGACGACTTGTCTGATAAGTCGTCAACCAAGTGATAAGTCATCAGATGATGTCGTCACTTGGAAGTAGAATACAATTGTTGGTAAGATAAGTTGACGACATGCCTGATAAGTCATCAACCTTCTGATAAGCTATCAGGTAAAGTCGTCAGTTATGGTGCGGACAATCTGGAATTTGAAATTTGAAGATTATGAGTATAAATAGAAAAGTTTAGGTTTTCATTGGCATCTTGAACTTATTCACAAGAACAGTTTTTATATTTTGGTTTTCTTAAGTTCGATTTTGAATTTTCTTCGAATTATTATTGTGGTTTTTGGGATCCTTGGTTGAACTTGAAGGAAGAACAATCTTCAATTTCCATCTTTTGTAGTTAACTACTTTTGAATTATGGATCTAATGCATGCTATTTCTTCCTATCTCATGAGGAACTATATCCCATAACCAAAGCTGTGGGATCTATGAGTGTTGCATTATGAATCTATAGTTGGCTAAGATTTGAATGACTATAGGAACTTCTTGAAAATTCTTTTGTAATTAATTTTATCTGTTGGTTGCAATAAACAGATTAAGCCTTACATTGGTTTGCTTGAACTAAGAAATCAATTAAAGGAAGGGAATTATCAATGGGGATTTGGAAACGTTAAATTTTAATCTAATGATTAATGTTGTAACAAGATTAATCAACTCGAGAAGACATTAGTTTAAACATAAGGATTTCCTATGTTTGAGAGAATTAGGTAATCAAGCATCTAAATAGGTCAGAAGACATTTAGACCAATCACCGATAGTGATAATTTGTTGTTTCCTACATGTCATGAGAATCTTCTGTTGCAACTATTGTTCAATATATAGCAGTATTCATAGTGAGCACAACTCTGGTTTTGCCTCATCATTAATTTGAAATATTGAAACAATGACTTTGGGTTACTAAAACAAAGTGAATAGTAATATTTGTTTGAATTCTAAACCCCCCTCCCCATTTATAGGAAATTACTAGCTATTAGTCGATTAATGCACAAATAGTATTGATTAACACCATATTCCCTATGGGATTCGACCCTAACCTAGTTGGGTTATATATTTGAAGACGACCGCTTACTCTCTTATAAGAAATATGTAATTTGGGCTTATCAAATTTTGGCATCGTTACCGGGGAATACGGTTGTCAATTAAGCATCTTTGTGTAAATTGACTTACAGTTAAGTTTCCTAATTTTACTTTTATTTGTTGTTTTTGATCAGTATAGGTTCTTTGTTGTATATTACGCAAACCAGAAGATCAGGAGAACCATTATTACCTTTCAACCCAGAACCTCATCTTATTGGGAGAATGGCTGAACAATAAGAAGCTGAAAGATTAGCCACTTTGGCTAATGAAAACTCAATCAGCAAAATGCTGATAACCCAAGTTGGGTGGCTAATACAGTTGATGATGACCTGGGGGATGATGATCTAATTGATCCTGCTAATAGGAGACGTCCAGAGAATATAGCTGCACCTGTGAATTAAAATTGGCCAGTTAGAGGGAGAGCAAATCGCCAACCCTGATGTGCAGTTTGCATTTGATGATAAGGATGATACTAATTTGGATGAAGCTGGTGATACAGGAGAAATTATTCCACCTCCATTAGCACCGGGTTTGAAGTTCAACATCACAAATACTATGATACAGTTGTTAAACCTCAAAAGGTTGTTTGGTAGACTTCCAGGGGATGACCCGAATATGCACCTGGTGAACTTTATCGACATCTACAAATATTTTGATAATCCTAAAGTAGAGCAGATTGCAATTCGTTTATGGTTATTCCTATTCTCTGTATGGAGAGGCAACATTGTGGCTGAATGAATTATCTCCCGATTCCATAATAAACTAGAGGCAATTGAAATGAGCTTTTCTATAAAAGTTCTTTCCGTCTTCTAGGATGTTACAGTTGAGGGACGAGAATAGTAACTTTAGGAAGTTACCAAATGAAGCTCTTCATGAAACATGAGTGAGATTCAAGAAGAAGTTGATACAGTGCCCTAATCATAAGAAGACTGACGAACATTTTATGAAAACATTCTATAGGGATTTAAGCTCTATCATGAAGCCAACTTTGGAAAATGCTGCAGGGGAGCATTCATGGACCTTACTTTTACTGAGGCTGTGGAGATGGTGGAAATACTGACTAATACAAGTAGAGCTTGGAATACCAGGTATTTTGTGGTAGCAAAAAATACTGTGTCTAGTGGGATGTCAGCTAAACAACATAAGAGAGAAGATGAACATGACCAGGACATGTCATATATGAAAACCCAGATGGATTTGCTCACAAAGCATTAACTATTTAGGAAAACAGAAAAGGTGAAAGCTATTGGGTCTCAAAGTAGGGGAGCTGAATCGTATTCTGAGGAAGAGGAAAACTACTTGAATAACCAGGGGGTGTTTTGAGGCTATAGCCAAGGGAATCAAGGTTAGGATTACTATGATAAAGCAGGTTATAGAGACCATGATCAAGGTAGTTGGAAAAATAAGAATAATAGAAGTGGATTGTATGTACCTCCTAGAAATCATGAAAATGCTGCTACTAGTTCCGCCAAGATATCAATAGAGGATATGATAGCCAAATAATTAAAAGAGGTAGAGTCGACCGACGCTGGGTGAGAGAAATGAAGAGTGATCTTTCATCTATGAGTCAATTAGTGGACTTATATTTGACTTTTATTAAACAACTGGAGCAGCAGATGAATCAACTATCGATGACGTTTAATCAAAGAAAGAGCAAAACATTACTGAGTGATACCGTGCAAAATTTGATAAATGAAAATTCTTGCATGGCTATCACCATGAGAAGTGGTAAAGTGTTACCTGGACCTTCTGTGGGCAAACTATTGTAGATGATATGGTGGAGTTAGAGATAGAAGAACAAGAAAAAAATCCAGTGGAGTCTGAGAAGCTGGAGAATAATAAGGTTCCATCTAATTAGAAGTAGGTTGATGAGTTAGAGAAAGGCAAGGGGAAGGAAGGAGAGACAGTAGTTACCAGAATGCCAAAAATACCTCCTCCATTCCTGTACAGATTGTAGAAGAAGGCAGAAAACACAAAATTTAGCAAGTTCATGGCCTTGCTAAAGAACCTAACAGTAAATGTGACTTTGATTGAGGCACTAAAACAAATGTTGGGCTATGCTTAATTTATGAAGGATCTTATGACTATGAAGTAGACCGTGAGCTATGAACCGGTGGACAATCTTCACCATTGTGGTGCTATCTCTATAAGATCATTAGTGTAAAAAAATTCAATCCAGGAGCATTCACTATCCCATGTACTATTGGATCGCATGATTTTGCAAAGGCCCTTTGTGATCTTAGGGTAAGTATTATTTACTACCACTGGCGGTTTTTAAAAAGCTGGGGTTGGGGGATCCTACACCCACCAACATGTGGTTTTTAATAGCGGATAGATCGATGAAGAGACTGGTTGGAATACTTTATGATGTGCTTGTGAAAGTGGCCAGTTTTAATCTTCCCAACGGACTTTGTAATCTTAGATTGCGAGGTAGACTTTGAGATACCCATAATCTTGGGTAGACCTTTCTTAGTAACTAGGAGAGTGTTGATTGACTTGCAAACCAATGAGCTCAAATTTAGGCTCAATGATGAAGAAATAAGCTTTGATGTTTCCCAATCGATGAAGCAGAAAAAAAAGATGAGTGCCTTTTCAATCATTGATTTATATTATGAAGATGAGCAAGAGGTATCAGTCGAGAAGAGATTTAGTTAGAAACATTGGCTGCAGTATTGATAAACTTTAATGGTGATGGGATCGAAGAATATGATGAGACTGTGTGTGCACTAACAGGAATGGGGTCGTATTCCTATGCCCCCTAGAAGCTGGACTTAGATCTAAGAAAGCATACAACACTACCAGCCAAACCCTCTATTGAGGAACCACCGGTGTTGGAACTGAAGGATTTGCTGGGCCATTTGCGGTATGTGTTTTTGTGCAGTGGAAATACCTTACCAGTTATTATTGAAGCAGACCTCACAAAGCAATAGGTTGAGGCCCTTATTTCTGTGCTTAAGAGGTATAAAAGGGCTATCAGATGGACGATTGAAAATATTATTGGTATTCCACCGAGCATCTACACACATAAAATCCATCTGGGGGAAAAATACATATCAACTATTAAGCATCAGCGCAGACTGAACCTACCTATGCAAGAAATGGTGAAAAGGGAGATTATAAAGTAGCTCGATATGGGGGTATGTACCCAATCTCCGACAGTAAGTGGGTGAGTCTAGTATAGTGAATGCCTAATAAAGGAGGCATGACTGTGGTTGCTAATAAAAAGAACGAGTTGATTCTACTTAGTCCAGTGACTAGGTGGAGAGTTTGCATGGACTATCGGAAGCTGAACTCGTGGACATTGAAAGATCACTTTCAAATGCCCTTTATAGATCAAATGCTTGATCGCTTGGCAGCAAGGGGTTGGTATTTCTATATAGATAGGTATTTAGGATAAAATAAGATCTCAATTGCCCCAGAAGATCAGGAGAAACAACATTTACATGCCCATATAGAATGTTTGCATTCAAGCGAATGTCGTTTAATTTATGTAAAGCACCAGCCATATTCCAAAGGTGCATGATGTCAATTTTCTTCGATATGGTGGAGGACACTTTAGAAGTGTTCATGGATGATTTCTCTATAGTGGGTGATTTATTTGAGTTGTGTTTGGTGAATTTGAGTAGAGCAGTACAGAGATGTGAAGAATTCAATCTCGTGCTGAACTAGGAGAAATGCAACTTCATGGTGAAGGAAGGCATAGTGCTTAGACATCGAGTTTCAGCAAAGGTGATTGAGGTTGACAGGGATAAGGTGGAAGTTATAGATAAACTATCCCATTATGTCTCAGTAAAGGGAGTCTGTAGTTTTCTGGGTCATTTAGGATTCTACCGCAGGTTCATAAAGGACTTCTCCAAGATTATTGGAGAAGGAGACTAAGTTTGTGTTCAATAATGACTATATGAAGGCATTTTAATGCCTTAAGGAGAAGCTGGTGGCTGCCCCAATTATTGTTGCTCCAAATTGTTCTAGGCCATTCGAAATAATATGTGATGCAAGTGGATTGGCACTTGGGGTAGTCCTTGGTCAGAAAAAGGAGAAGCTATTTCACCCAATTTATTACTCAAGCAAAGCATTGAATGGGGCACAGAAGAATTATACTATTACGGAGCAGGAGCTTCTAGCTATTGTTTATTCTTTTGAGAAGTGACGGGCATACTTGTTGGGAACTAAGGTGGTGGTTCATACAGACCACGTTGCTTTAAGATACTTAATAGCGAAGAAGGACAACAAACCAAGGTTGATTAGATAGGTATTGCTTCTTCAGGAATTTGACTTTGAGATCAAAGATGGTAAAGGGTGTGAAAACCAAGTAGCAGACCACCTAACCAGTCTAGAGAGAAATCAGCTCACTACAAAAAAGCTTGATATTGATGATGCTTTTCCGAATGAATAGATTCTAGTGGCTGCACTCAAAATGGTGCCTTGGTATGCGTACTTCACCAACTTTATGGTGAGTGATATTATCCCAGAGAATCTTTCTTTCCATCAGAAAAAGAAATTTCTCCATAATGCCAAGAGATACTTCTAGGATGAGCCGTACTTAATCAGGTGTTGTGCTGATAATATTATCAGAAGGTGTATCCTCTAAAGTTGATATGCTAAGTATTCTAGAGGCCTGCCATACATCCCCAATTAGTGAACATCATGCAAGCGATCGTACGGAGAGAAAGGTGCTACAAAGTAGATACTATTGGCCAATATTGTTTAAGGATGATTATTTGTTTGTAAAGAGTTGTGGTCAGTGCCAAAGACAAGGTTCGATATCAAAACATCATGATATGCCTATGGCAAAGATGATGGAGATTGAACTATTTGACGTCTGGGGTATCGACTTTATGGGGCCATTCGTGAGTTCCTATAGGCTAATTATATCTTAGTGGTTGTGGACTACATTTCCAAATGGGTTGAGGCCATTGCTTTGGCCGATAATGAAGGTAAAAGAGTGGTGGCATTCCTTAAGAAGAATATCCTCTCTCGCTTTGGGGTACCACAAACAATCAGAAGCGACAGGGGATCCCACTTCTGCAACAAAATATTCTGGGTTGTATTGTTGAAATATGGTGTAAAGCAGCATAAGGTGGACACTCCATACCACCCACAAACAGTGGAAAAGTGGAGGTCTCAAACCAGGAAATAAAAGTAATCTTGGCAAAGATTGTGAATGCGATTAGAAAGGACTGGTCTCAAAAGCTCGATGATGCTTGGTGGGCATATCGGACAGCTTTCAAGACACCTACTGGGATGTGACCATGTTAGTTAGTCTATGAAAAAGCATTCAAACTTCTGGGTGAGATGGAGCACAAAGCTTTGTGGGCTCTCAAACAATTAAACATGGACTCGAAGGAAGCAGTTGAGTTAAGATTAGTACAGTTGAATGAGATGGATGAATTCCATCTTGGCGTATACAAAAGAGTTGACTTATATAAACAGAGGATGAAGAATTACCATGATCGAAGAATTAAGAAGTGAGAAATTTTTTCTCATGATTGGGTGCTATTGTTCAACTCTCGACTTAAACTCTTTTCGGGCAAATTGAAGTCAAAATGGTCGGGACCTTTTAAAGTAAGTCAAGTCTTTCCATCGGGTATGATGGAACTTAAAAGTAAAGATGGAGGTCTGTTTAAGGTTAACAGGTAAAGAATCAAGAATTACATTGGCCCAATAGTTTAATCTAAGTTGTTGTCAACTGTTTATCTTGACGAAGTCTGAGTAGTTAAGATAACTGAGTCGTGCCACAACAGTAAATCAGGCGCTATTAGGAAGCAGCCCAACTTTTTGTTTTGTAAGTATTTTTTTTGTTTCAAAACTTTGTTTTAAATAATACATTGTTCAAAAGTGTAGGAAAAAAGTTAGGATCAATGTTACTGATGGAATGGAATTGACGACAAAAGTTCATAGGTTATCAACTTCTTGATGACCTATCACTTGAAGTCGTTGATTCAAGCAAAGGGAAGTGCATACACTGGATTGAGTGACAACCAAAGCTGATACGTCATTATTAAGCTGACGACCTATCACTTGAGTTTATTAAGTCAAACAAAAACTAGGCACATTCTGGATAAGGGTGGCGACAAGGCTGCTAAGCCATCACCCAAGTGACGGGCTGTCACACCTTATCGTTTGTTAAAATAAAATTATACAACATTTTGCCTTAGTCTAACCAGATACGTGATGGTTTATCAACTCATTGATAATCCATCACTCAAATTTTGGGCCTTAATGAAGGTTAACAAGTTAGAAATTGGGCAACAAGTTTCAAATTCCAGCCTGAAAATCGAAATGAATGAGTTTGTAAAAATGAGTTGGGCTAACAAAGAGGTTGATAAGCCATTAACCAAGTGATGACTTATCAACTAAGTTATCAATCAAAGTGAAAAAGGGCAGAGGATTCTATTTTAAGATGATGACACGGCTGATAAGCTGTCACTCAGGCGACGACTTACCGACCAAGTCATCACTTGAGTTGAAAAATTGTTGCATTCTATTTAGGGTTGACGACATGGCTAATAAGTTGTCACTTAAGTGATGACTTATCTGACCAAGTCATCACTTGTTACTCTGAAATGAGACGATTCTTCCTATGGATGACGACATGGATAATAAGCCGTCACCTTGGTGATGACTTATCGACCAAGTCATCACACACATATTTACCTATTGTGCTTGAACCCTTTCGAGAGTGATGTTGAAAATGATTGATTTTTTGTGCTGACCAAAGATTCTTTGATATTAAATAATTTTTCCCCAGTAAGAAAGTGACCAAAGAAAGTTTGACTCGAAAACTATTCAATGAGTCTAAAAGTGAACAAGAAGAGGCACAACTTCAAAAACCTCATACAAGGCAAAGCCTTCGGATAGCAAAAACACCTCCCCAGAATGAAAAGAAAGTTATTAAGGAAGTGAGCTCTGAAAAAGAAGACTTCTCTTCCTCCGAACAACCCTCTTCTAAGCTACCTATTTTTGAGCAACCAATGGAGGAAGACTCTCAGACAAGGGAAGATGTGATAAAAATCAAGAATCTGGGCATTCGAGATAGTGTACGGTGGAAAGTTAAAGAAGAAAATAAAATCTACCATAGGGGTTAATAGCAACACAAAGATGGAGCGTTACCCATAGCAAAAGAGAGCATTCAGAGAGTATGAACTAGAATGGACAATAAAGGAAGGAGATACATTCTTCCCCATGTTAGTAAGGGAGTTTTTGTAATGCCCTAAAAATGAGTCCTAAGGCGTCACACAATGCTTAAGACTACGATTAGCCTCAAACTAACCCTGTAAGCCTTCTACTAAATCTGAATACTCATAATAGAGAAATATGAACATAAGATTGATGTGGAAGTCTGTCTGATCTAGACTGAAATTATCTGAAATCTGAACATAATATCTAAAATTGTTAGACTTAAAACTCTAAACAATCAACACTAGAAATCTAAATCATAACTAGCAGTCTGACAAGCCTCTACTACTAATAACTAGAGAGCTACTAGGATAAGCCCCCAGCTGACTCGAACTAGCTGAAAATATTTTAATCAACTACATAATAATCTAGAAAATCTAAATAACTGAATCCTCAAACTATGAGGACTCACCAACTGTTGGGATGTAGATGGAGATGCTCGAAATTACTCACACTACTAAAACTAAGCTCCAGAACCTACATTATGAGATAATGTAGCACATAGACATATATGTGAATCAATACTTCTGGATTGTACTGAGTATATAGGGGTGAATTCATAAGTAAAACAATATGTCAACATTAGTGTAAATTTGTAAAAGAATGCATTCTAAGTGTAGATGAATCACAATAGCTTGAATAACTGAAAATTGAGAATTATGATCATGAGTAATAAAGCATGTTGTATAAATATAGTGAGTCATAACACTTAATTCTAAAAGTTGTATTTGTATTCTATCTTGAAATCATACTGTCTAAGTGTAGAAAGGACTCACTTTTATATATGTAAACTGAAAGATGAAATCTTATAGTCAATGTGTTGTATAAAACAATATCTGAATAAAGTTGTGAGCCTTTACACTTAGTTTCTAAATGCTATTCTATTATTCTTTTCTATAGTCTTTTGCTATTAGACTATAGGGTCGAGTTCCCCAACTTGAAGACAAAGCTCATAACTCAGTTTATACTTCACACTGATACTAGAAAATAATACAACTAGAGAACTAACCTAATACATAAAGTCTAAGACTCCTTAACTCTATGTAGTAGGAACAAGTTCAACTTTGTCTGCCTCAAACTTTGGATCTTCTCAGATAATTTATCGATATGTTGCTATCTTTGTAAGTGCATGAGTAATTAGATAAGTTACTCCCTCAATATATAACAACTCTTTAAAGTGTCCTTCAAAGTTATTAGTCTTCTATCTTGTCTTGAACACTACAACTCAATCAGATTTTGTTGTTTATTCAAAGTCCTCTTTCAACTCAAACTCCTTACTCAAGTGAAACTCTTCTTGTAGATTATATTATAGTGTTTTACTCAATCACCACTTCTTACTTAATTATCACTTCTTTCTTCTCATGTGATTCATCATTATGATTTTATCAAGTCCCGATCTTAAGCATTTTTATCATGTCTTCATTTTCTAGTAAAAACCTCGTGTTACTTTGACTCTGCACTTTAGTTTATTGGACCGCTTTATCTAACATGTTTCATTTTTCATGTCAGTCACCAAAATCGTCTCAACAAATTTCCTCTTTTTGGTGATGACAAATTTCTGCCATTGTGCAACTACTGACTTTTGCTTTAGGCACTAAGTCATGAACTTTTTAATAAGAAAAAGGTTAGCTATGAGTTATAAAAATTGCATACCCTAAGACTTCCCTCTTTTGGCATCATCAAAAAGCAACCAACCCCAAAAGCATTAAGTGTAGTGCTACTCAATTAATTGCTACTAGGGCTATCACCAAGAAAATATGAACAAAATAAGAAAGCAATATAGTAGTCAAGACATAAAAAGATTAAGAAAAGGCAAAAGGAGATTGCATTGGAATAGCATGAAATAACGTACAATAAAACACCCAAAAAGAAAGCATAAAAAATCTATGCACTGGAGACAAGATAACTACAAAATAGATAAAATCCGAGGGATCTAGAGAATAGGTAGATGGAACAGGTCAGATCAGCTGAGTTTGAAAATGATTTCTTTATACTCAACCCTTTCCCCGGTAAGATCAGCTTCCAGTGCCTGGATCAGCAGCATGGGTGACCCTGGCTTCTTCTAAATCAGCCAGAGCATCAGCCAACTCATTTCTTAATCATTGCATTGGTGTGTCTGCCTATATCATTGAAATAGGTAGAGCATTATGGTTCAGTATCGCTAGAATATCCTTTGAAGTTTGGAGATACAAAACCTGAACAGGAATATCAAAATCCTCAAAGAAGAGTGCCAACCAAAATCCATAAGCTAGTCCATGTGCCTTCTTGTCATCCTTCAAGAGGATCCTCTACATATGCTTTATGATGAGGCTTGGAAGATTGATTTTCACCTTTGTATAAATTAACTCCATTAAGTCAAATTAGGATAGTTAACCTCAGGTCTTCTCTCCTTTTGAGGTATTATAATCTTGTGAACTATATCAAAGTGGAGCTAATGGAGAGGAGACATCTCCTTCTTAAGAACACGTCTGTGTTAGACCAAATTAGGATTTCCTAAAAATTTTCTAGTGATGGCTAAGATAGATGCTAAGTTATCTAGAGGGGGCCAACTAAATTTTATGTAACGACCCAATTTACTGAATCGGAATGCTATACAGTGCTCATGACCCCGAAGGACCACAAGCTAACCTATGACTAATATCTGTACCTATATACTGCATAAGATAACATAATAATGTGAAAAAAGGCATTGAAAGGCCATAAGGTTCGATCATGAACATAACTAAATAATGTAACATCTATGTAGGGTAATACAATACACAAAAACAAAATTGAGATCTAAAACATGATAGTCTATATCTAGTCTACATTTAGTCTGAAAGCCTCTATTGTCTAAAGAATCTAAATTAGAAGTTGATGGGACATGTCCTTAACCAACTCTAATTAAAAAGCTAATCAATGAGATACTTGAAAATCATTATGTCCTCAAAGGATAAGGACTCACTTCTACTCTAACTGCTGAATCTGGTATCTACTGCTGATCTAGAACTCGTGTCTCTGAATCTACAGTGTAATATAAAAGAAAGTACCATAACGTGAATGCATCAATACATATGTACCTAGTATACATGTGAGGTAGGCTATATGTAATGGTTTGCATGCATGAATAATGATAACTTACTGCCTAACATGAACGTGAGAATACATGCACAAATATGTAACTGTAACTGATAACGTGATTTTAAATTTCTGAGTCTGTATACTGATAACGTGATATGCTAGTAACTGATATGACTGATAACATGAAGGACTATATCTGAATAATGCTAATAACATGGGTGACTGTATATGAGTATAAATGACAACATGGGTGACTGTAGCTGACAGTCCTGAATCTGATGGAACTATCTGAGTTTCATACTGTATCTGAGTTGATTGTATCTGACAGTCCTAAAATCTGAAGAATTATTTGAGTTCTATTATTGAGACTGATTGACTGTATCTGACAGTCCTGGTTTTGTAACACAAAATTGTGGGAAGTAGTATCTAACCGACATGCCCTAAAAGTGGTATAATAGCTGAACTGGGGTCCAATCTATGCCCTGATTTAAAGGGTGTCAATACCGCACCACGGGTAAGGACAACATATGAGTAACCCTCATATAACAGGTAACTCTAACGAGAACGGTGGGAACCCTCATATAATAGGTTAAGCCACCTCATATACCCTCATATAGCAGGCTACGATGTCTTAACCTATGTTGGCTGCATAGTTCTAGAATGCAAGGATTGCTTCTAGGAATCACACCCTCGTATAACAGGTGAGTCCCCATCCTTAGGTTCACTCGGTGCTAATTCCTATTCCTATATGAATGAATACTGAACATTATTTACTGAAATGAACTGAGCCTGGACTGAGTTATTGAATTTCCATGGCTGATAGAATACTACTGATATCTGACAACTGACTGAGTCATGAGATCATAAAGATTTTTTGTGAGTCATAAGACTGTCTAAAGTCTAAGAGTTCAGATCTTGACTGAGAGTATCGTGAAAATATGACATGGATCTAGGCACACAACTAATATTTTGGGTACGAGTACCCCCAGGACTCGATGGAAGGAGCTGACATGACTTTATATTCTTGAATACATGATAATCACCACAATACATTTATTGAAGCATTTCATCAAATGTATAATAGGCATAAGCTTGTACATTTATGGGGATTTTTATGATATCATGCTAGTTAGGCAAATTTCCTTCATCTAGGCATTTTATCAAACATATGGCAGGCATAGTACATGTAAACACATTATACAATAATTAAACATCATGCTTCAATTCCAATTCCATCATTCAAGGTTTTAGTCATGATATTTCATAAATCTTAATCTATACTAATCAACCCACATGGAATTTATCATCAAATCACGGAATAGAAATCAATTCCTCATTTATCAACATGAAAGTGAACATACAAAACATGAAAACAAGAAGAAAATCCATAACTTGTAGTTAAAAAGGATTCTTGGACTTCATGGATGAAAAGAGTCCATGAATGAACACTATACAGACCTTAGATCATGATTTTGTGAATATTGATGGAGAAACCTTCCTGAATTTGAATCCCTAATAGAAATCCTAGTTTGTTCTTGAGATAAACTTGAGAGAAACTAATATGTTTTGGGTGAAAAGTAACTGAATCACATGTTAAAGGGATTATATAGGGGTAGGAAATTGACCCTTTTAACCCTGGACACATCATAAAATTTTTAGTAAAATTTTCCCGAGTGGGCCCTTGGCATGACACGCGTTATCGCATCATGTCACTGGAAATTGACAATTGAGAAATTGCATGGTAGCGCGATGCGGAGCTATCACGTTGCCACCTTGTCTACGACCTGGAAGTTTGGCACAATACATTAGTATCGTGGACCAACACTAGAATTTGACATTTTCCATTTGAGCTAACCTCCGCGACGCGCTGAAGGCTTAGATCAAACACTGTCTCACTTAAAAGGCTCTAAATCTTTGCCCAAGTGTTGGATTTGGGCGAATTATATATCGATGGAAAGATTATTAAATGTCCAACATGATAGGAACTGAAAATTATGGAAATACCATGTGTGTAAGAATGAACTTTTATTTTAAAGAAATTTCTAACATCCTTAAGATAATTTTCAAGCTAAGAAAGAGCATGGTTATTACATTTCCTGTAGTGGTCCTACCCCCACTAAAGGAATGTAAAGAATACAGGCAACATCCTTAGTAGCCAAATGCATAAAAATATCATGAATAGTTGTGGGGAAGTGGTTTCCTTTTGCAGACCCATTTGTATAGAACTCATATACTTCTGGGCAGCCAAACTTGCATTGTGTCTCTCCTTGAAGGAGAAAAGAGGACCAACCTTGAAATTGAATTCTATTTAAGAGAATTCCCATTTCAGGACCCCTATAACCAGTGATAAACTGACCATAAATGAAATGCCTCTTTTAAAAGTGTATCACATGGTCCAAATAAGTATCCATAGTTTCATGGAGTAGATATCAACGTGAGAGAGAAACTCAAGTTCAATCTCAGTAGATATCAATGTGAGAGGGAATATCAAGATCAATATCTAGAGATGAAGGCTTGGTATGCTCAATAACTATAGAATTAGAAAAAAGAATATATTGTGTAACATATTTTTTAGATCTTGTTTTTGAAGTGGCGTTGGAAGCATAAATAGATTAAGGATGATTTTTGGGAGTGGCTTTTCTTGAGGAAGAAGAAGGCGCAGTATATTTGGGAGTCTTATATATGGAGGGCTTAGGGATGTAGCATTTTCAAGTTTTCCCTTTGCGAATAGTTCAAATAAGGAGATCAGAATCAAAGGGAGGAGTCACAAGGTATGACGAAGAAGTTCTCTTCATTTTACTTGCTTGAAGAGCAGCTTCAAGAAAAACTTCTTATTTTCTCTTATGATTTCATGTATGAGGAGTACGAACAAGGGTAGGATTAGAGGAAGACTCAGCTTGTTCATCATTAAGAATGGGGATGCGATACCAAGATGCTTTGACTAAACAAGACAGAAGCCTTTCAGGAGATACTGTTGGAAAAGATTTGAGAATGAAGGAGTAAGAAGGTTTTGTTTCAGGTGGAAGTATTTGTAGTGGAGCAATATTTTGGATAATGTATGATAAGTAAAACTTGGCACAAGATGGATCTTGGGAAAAGGGATTAAATATGGATTTGAAGTCATACCACACCCTGAAATCAAATAACTTAATAGGAATAGAGGGCGAAATTATTAGAACTGGGGAAAAGTTAGGGTGAATAATAACGACAGTGCTAGAAAAGAAGGATGTGGTGGAGTTATCTTTAAAAGGAGATAAGGTGTTTTGAGAAGCCATTATTATGAATATCAGGATTTTCAAGGATAGAATAGGTAAGGACAGTGGTTTTAAAAGGAGATAGATGATTTTAGAGTATGAATAAATGGGGTTTTATAGCATGAGGGACAAATTGAATTTTGATAGGGAAAAAGAAATATGAAACGTGTAGATGTAAGTGGGTGTGTCTGGTGTATTTAAGTGGGAAAGAGATATATGAACCTTGGCAGAGGTGGCAACAACTTTTTCAGGGAAGAGAGATTTTTGATTTTGGAGGTTACAAGTTTCCCTATTTTGAAAGAATCAACAATGCCTAGATATTCCTTAATACTTTTAAAGTGACTGAAGCACACCATACCTTGCAATTTCCATTGAGCTCTAATGCCTTAGCTTTATCTAATTCTATATGACTAAGAATATTACTTTATTAAATATATTAACATACAAGAATTGGGACACACAACTAAATGTGCAAGACTGAAAAGAGTAGCTAAAATTTCATAATTAGGTTAATTTTTCTAGCCAATCATTGAGGGTATGTTATGCAATCTTAATCATCCCCAATTCTAACCTATTTTTCTCATAGTGTTCTATAATCAGTGCCTTAGTGAAAAAATAATTTAGTGAAAAAATAATTTATTTGGTCCTCAGTATAACAAAACATCATGGATATAAGACCTTTTCAATATTATCTCTAAGAAAATAGTGTCTAATATCTATATGTTTAGTTCTTTTATGTTGCATAGGATTCTTTGCAATATTGATTACACTTGTAATATGACAAAAGATAGAAACACACCCCACATCCATACAAAGTCCATGAGTTGTTGTTTGATCCATAACAATGGAGTACAACATAAACCACCAGCAACATACTCAACTTCAGCAGTAGATAAGGCTACTGAGTTTTGTTTCTTAGTGGACCAAGTAATTATACATGATTCAACGAAAAGTGTCAAACCTATAGTGCTTTTTCTTTCCACTAAATAACTTGCATAATCAACATCAGAGTAACCTACCAATCTAAAATTACTCCCTTTAGGGTACCACAAGTCTCAAGCCATTTATTCTCATGAAATATTTCGAGATTCTTTTGTTAATACCAATTTTACCAATATAATTATCAACAACTTTATTTTTTGTTATTGATGAATCAATTTCATGCTTTCTTATTCCCTCTGGAAATATGCCCTCAATCTGAATAACAGTTGGACCAGGTGGTATAATCTATTCCTGTGCATGCTCATCAGTTTTACTATTACCCTTTTTCCTTCTCTACTTCTTACACTATTCCACAAAGATTTATACGAACCAGATCCAAGCACTATATAGTACTTATCTGATTATTTTGTTTTGAAGGAGGATCTACCTTGCTTTCCCCTTACATAAACACTATAAATCTAAAAAAAATTATTTTAATTCTCTCAATCTTCGTACTTCCCCCCAAATAGAATCCACGCCCTCTTTATTATATATGGAGAGAGAAAGTAACTTTATTCTCTTCTAGTCTTATGCATTGATCAAGCTCTAACTACGCACTAATTTTATTTCCTCCTTTCATTCTTTTCTGTAAATCAAATTAGGGGTTAAATTTAAGAACCTAAACAAGCTTGGTCCTTTTATATAAGAAAAATGATGAATCAAATTTATTTTTGCTCAATGAGGCAATAGGATATGCGACCTTTTTCTCTGACTGATTTTGTTAATTATTTTATGTTTTTTTGAGATTTTATGGGATGTGATTTCTTTGCTAAAGTGGTACTTCTGAATTTGCTTTTATAAAAAATTGGACATTCAGTAGTGGGATGTCCAACATTGCCATAAATATAATACAAATCATTAGTGATAGTGTGACTCTTGTAAAATCCTAATCCATCTTTTTTATTGTGACTCTTTTCACCCAATTGATGAACAATTCTTGAGGAGTTTGTCCATCTATTTGCCCTTTCAAGATCAAGTTTTAGCCTTACATTTTCTTGTCTTAACCTATCTACCTTTTCCTTTTCATTATTATAGTTTTATTTGGCTTTGGTTAACTCAAGCTCAAATTTTTTTCTGTTCATCACTTTCTATCTTTTTACTTTTTTCAGAAAGAGTCAATTTTAAGATCTCAGATTGAAGGTTTAACTTTGAAGAATCAAGTTGACTAACTTGTTCCTTGAATGTGCTATTTTCCTTTTCAACAATGTTTTTCCAAGTTTCCAGATCAACAAGGTCAAACTTGAGACTTGCAAGAAAATTGAATAGTTCATCCCTATCAGAAGTTAATTCTTGGAAATCATATACTAAAGCATTCATCAGAGAAACAAGTTTTTGTTGGAGAACAAATGTAAATTCTTTTTAAGTTTAGGAACACTTACCTTAGTTGTGTTATATTCATCTTCCATGTCTGAATCTCCAATTTCCATGAGAGTAGTTTCATCTACCTCTTCCTCATCTGATTCTTCAAAGTCAGATCCCTAAGCAGCCACCATACTAAATTCTTGCTTCTTCTTTTTCTTTGCCTTTTCTTTCAATTCTTTCTCAGCTCTTTCTTTTCTCCATTTAATTTTTCAAATAGGACAATCTCTGACTTGGTGATTAGTTTTACCATACTTGTAACACCCAGTGGGATTGTCATTGGAACGCCTATTGCTACCTGCTCTATTTTTCTTTTTGAAGACTTGTAGAAATTTTTTATTATAAAAGCCACATATTCTTTAGTCAGTTCCAATTCCCCATCACTGTCTTAAGCCTTTAGGGCCAAGGTTTTCTTTGGAATTTCATTTTCTTTCTTGGTTTCATCAATTTGCATCTCATAAGTCTTTATGTTACCCGCTGATTCATCTAAGGTTATACCATCTAGATCCTTTACCTCCCTAATTGCAGTAACCTTGATGTCCTATTTTGGCTTAAGCAAGACTCTCAACACTTTCTCAACTTGTTCCTCAGTAGTGATAACCTTTCCCAAAGAAGTTAATTTATTGGTTAAGGCATAAGTCTTGACATCATCTGATGGAGGGATTCATTTTCCTTTATCTTGAAAGCTTCATATTCAGTAAAGAGGAGAGCAATTCTAAATTTTCTCACTTGAGTGATGCCCTCATGTGCATTCACCAAGGAATCCCAAATTTTCTTAGTAGTGGAACAAGTACACTCTATTGTACTCAGCTGGACCTATTCCACACACTAAGATATTCTTTGCCCTTACATTTTTCCTAAGTGAAACCAAATCATCAACAGTAAATTCACTTCTTACTTTCTTAACTTGTTCTCCATCTTCCATCTTCATTAGGATAGTTGGACCATCTACAATTCTTTCCCACTATTCATAGTCTTCTCCTTGAATGTACATTTCCATCCTATCTTTCCACTAAGTGAAATGAGATCCGTCAAAGACAGGTGGCTTAGTAGTGGATCAACCTTCACTGTGAATAGTAGGTGGTGCAGAATTCATCATAGTGATATACTCTTGGGTCTTAACCTTATTTAAGAGACCTTGCTCTGATACCACTTGTTAGAGTATGTTCCCTAGTGATTACTTACTTTAGCCTAATAGTTTTCTATTAGTGGAAAAGGTTAATTAACATGTTCCTATCCTACTAAAACAGTAAGTAAATGGCATAGTGATGTTTACATGGAAAACACCCGGCTAAAAAAGGTGTAAAAACTATGTCCTGTACCTCTACAGTATTTATCCCCAACTCCACTAAAATAATTGAGTCTCAACAATCAACTAATTACAAGACTCTTATAAACTAGGAATTAAACTATGACCCCTATTTCTGCAAAACACAAACCTTCCCAAGGTGAGTGTTCCCAAATCTTCGAGTTCCCCAACTTGAAGAGAAAGATCCTAACTCAGTTTATACTTCACTGAGACTAGACAACAATACAACTAAAGAACCATCCTAATACATAAAGTCTAAGACTTCTTAACTCTACGTAGTAGGAACTGGTTCAACTTTGTCTACCTCAAGCTTTGGATCTTCTTAGATAATTCATCGATATGTTTCTATCTTTGTAAGTGCATGAGTATCTATATGAGTTACTCCCTTAATCTATAATAACTCTTCAAAGAGTCCTTCAAAGTTATTAGTCTTCTATCTTGTCTTGAACTCTTCAACTCAATCAGAGTTTTTTGTTTATTCAGAGTCCTCTTTTAATTCTGACTCCTTACTCGAGTGAAACTCTTCCTTTATCTTATCTTCTAGTGTTTTATCAATCACTACTTCTTATTCAATTATCACTTCTTCCTTCTCACGTGATTCATCATTATGATTTTATCAAGTCTTAATCTTAAGCATTCTTATCTTGTATTAATTTTTTCCAGTTACAACCTCATTTTACTTTGACTATGTACTTTAATTTAGTGGACCACTTTATCTAACATGTTTCATTTGTCATCTCAGTCACCAAAACCATCTCAACAAATTCATTATAGAATTTTAAATGTACAACATTTATACAAGTATAAATTTGATAAAAAATAGTATCTGCTAACAAAAATATTACACAACCAAATGATCAGAGAGCTGGGACACATAATGTGCAATCATAAAGAATAATACATAGAGGAAAAGGATAAACTATCAGTAACCATCGTTATAACAAAAAAATAAAACTTTATGCTTATTAGTTCAAAAATCACAACAATTAAATATTTTGTATTGTTTTCTTCTTTCAATTAACAAGATCGATATACTTATTTGTCTTGTCACTTTAAATATGTGAATCCAAAAAATACCCAAAATCAAAGAGTCATTGTACCTGTTTTCTATTTATTTTTCTTTCAAAAAAAGAAAATATATTCTATAGAGGACAAAGAATTGGGCACAAATGGTTGCCACTCCAAGGTTCAGAGCTATAACACCCAATTTCCATTGAGATAATTTTATTTGCCTATTAGTGATAGGTTATGAGTGTTATCACCTATTTAAATCAAGTTAGAAATTTGACAGTAATTGAACAAAATCCTATTCATTTATTGATTGCTTATTCTATGTTGGCTAGTGCTTATGAGTAATACTTTTTATATATTTTATTTTATTTTCACTTCAAATTTGTAGCATAAAAATTCAAAACCAAGAAATTTCTTATAGTCCAAAGAAAATCCTACAAATTTTTTGATCTTCTACTCTACAATTCAACACCCAATCTTTTTAGTTTTAACATTACAAGAATTTCACAAAATCTTAATCAAGTCTTTTCCATTAGAAACTATAGAGGATGGTGAGGAACCCAAAGAAGAATCCCAAAAATAAAAATATTAGAATCAAAGGTAATTAATTATGCTCTTTTTTGGAACACACCTGTTTAATATTAGTAGAGAAAAGGCAGAGGAGTAGTAGGTTGTGCTTTACTCTTTGTTTTGCTTTTTGCATATGCAGTATTAGAGTTATGATCCAAATTTTGTTGATCAAGCCCAAAAAGTTTCATGGTGCAACCCATGTTTGTGATTTTCAATGGGGTCTATAGTGGTAGCGTAGGGATCATGTTTATAGGCCTAGGACTTATTTGTATGCACATATTATGTAAGTACAATTAATGGTTGATTTTGATTATTCAGAAATTGCATCGCTCCACATTGCACTCCTCTCCTTTTATAGTAAAACCTCCTCTTTCTCTGCCCTAGGTTTTTTCCCCAAGGGTTTCCACGTAAATCTGTGTGTTCTTGTTTTCTTTCTGCTTGTGGTTTGCTTTATTTCTACCCGATTTCTAGCATGCAGAAATCTAAATCTTTTTTATGTTGAATCTAAAATTATTGTGCCATGTGTCTATTCAAAAATACTACACGTATAAGTTCAAAATAAGGGTGAATGACATGTAGCTAAAAAAATTATGTACAATAATTATACTTGGAATATTAGTTTGACGGCCTTGTATATTTATGACTAAAATATCTTTATTCTAACATCTTTTGGTACAAAGCTAACATGTTTATCACCAAAGTGTGATTAAGAGCGACTATATATATAAATTTATATATATATATACACACATATATATTGATCACTTAAGTGTCATTATCTATGTGCATTTAGCTTAGTTTTGAGGACTTCTTGATGTGCTTAATGAGTTATTAATGGTTTAATTGTGTATTTATGTGTTAAACAACACATTTAGAGTGTTTATGGGTAATTTGAAACAAGTTAAGAATCAAAAAGATCAAATATAGTTTAGATGAGGAGAATAGCTGTGGTAGCTTAAGCTTTGCTTGGTTCAAGTGTACTTTGCTGAGCTCTATTATGTTGTATGAACTAATGATTTTTATTTGATGTTGTAGGAGACCATTTTAGGTATTTTTTAAAGTTAATTTAATCCTACAAATCAGTCCTAATAAGTGGAGAAATAATTATTAAACACACGATAAGATAGGAGCCAAACAGAGCAAAATCTCTCACTTGGGAGCACCCTTTGTCCCGCACACCCTAAGGTAGTCTAGGGGGGTGTGTGACATGACACCTAGGGAAAATTATTACTTCCTTTTAATCACTTTGTGGTGTTATCCATGATGACAAACTCAATCTTGAGGCGTCGGGGTGCGAGGTAACTTCTCGAGCGTCCAAAAGTCAATTTTAAGCCTTTTAAGTGAGGCAAAATTTTGTCAATGCATATATTTCGTGCTGGTCTACCTATGGACGATCTAAAAGACTATAAAAGGATAACTTCATCAAAATTTCATTCCATTTGTGGATCAATAGATGAATTGGAGAAGTGATAAGACATCAAGGGGTTCAAACTAGGGTTCTTTCTTCTTAAACTTTTATTTACTTTCTTGTAGTTTTACTTTATGAACTCATTTATGGTGATTCTTTGTAAGACTATGAGTGGATAAACACCCTCATTGTTGGGTTGAGGATACAAACATGACTATTTATTAATAGTTTAAAGTTGTTTTATATGTTTATCAAGTATGTGATTGTTATTACACTTTTGTTATACTATTCTTATGCATTATGAGCTTTAGAATAAATTTAAGTCCCAAAAAGAATTGACCAAAGGAGTGAACAGATGGAATGGGGAATTTATGGAGTATGGATTATGTCTTTAATTATTAGAGAGTAATTATTAATGGATGATTTGCGGTTAGGATAGAGATATACCAAGACGTCCCACTTGGCTAATGAAACAGGAAGATAGTTTAACGCATCCAAATTAAAGACTCACATCCCCTCTATGCGTTGTAGTTGTGAGATTAATTTGGGTGGATAACTTAGATATTGACCATTTCCAAGTTATAATAACAAACCTATCAATCAACAAACACGATATTAACCAACACTAGCTAGAAACCATAGTTAAGTATTGTAAGACCCCGTAAAATCCTAAGCTCAACTCAGTCTTTTAAGCATGCTAAGGGGTCCCAGACTTAGAAAATTCTAGCTAAGTATTTAGACTTAGTATTATTTTAGCCTTCGTAAGTTAGAAACTATATTTTGTGGCCTCTATGGCCTTAAATTGTCAATCTTTAGGTTGATTCATGATCAGGAATGCCAATAGGTGTTCTCGGACGAGTTTCGTATTTCTTGGACCTCGTTTAAACCATATTTGGGAATCCAAAATAGTGAATCAACACGATCTCGGCGCGGCACAACGGTCATCGCATCGATCATTATTTTTCCTTGGCTCTCAGTGGCAATTTCTAGTGAACCGATGCATACTCAATGCGGCGTGTTGGCCATCGCATCGATACCAATGACGTGGACCATCAGTGTGTGCATTGATAGTTCGGTTTTTAATGATTAAAAAACCGCATCCTCAAGGGTATTAGGGCTGTTTTCCCACCCCTATTCAGCTCTAAAACACGAGATTCATCCTTCATTGGGAGAAATATACTCACTTTCTCTCAAATTACTTAAGAACAAGAATCCTAGGTGATTTGATTTCAAAGACAAGGCTCAAGGTTTCACCATTTTTCTTTAAGAATTTAGCAACCAAGGTATGTCAAGTGTTCATCGAAGGGTTCCTTCTACCCTTGGAGTCCAAGAAACTCTTTTAAACTTCAAGTAACTTGATTTCATGCTTTCTATGATTTGGATTCAAGTGTATTCATGATTATAATATTGATTAGATTTCTATTCCATGATTAAGTGCAAGATTTATGTAAAAACAACTATTATGTATGTAGTATCATGTGAATTCATGTTAAAGCCTTCAAATTGCGATGCTCATGTGTTGATTAGTACTATGTGCATATACAAGGCCTTCTAAGTGTTTGATGAGTTGTTTATGAGAATTAAATAATGAAATTATATCATGTTAGCATGTATTCAAGTTTATGTCATGCAAGTGTTTGCTAGAATGTCCCAATGAATGAATGATGATCAAGTAGTTATTTATCATGTTTCAAGATTGTGCCATGTCTTATAATTTATGCTATCGAGTCTTGGGGGTATTTAATACCCGATAATTTTGCTGATTACCTAGAGCTATGGTTAGTTTCAGGATACTATCAGTCATGTCACGATCAGTAATACTCTCAGTTAGTTACAGAACTCAAAAAAAACTCAGTAGACTCAGTATCAATCCAGTCCAATCCAGTATTCAGTTCAGACCTCAATAAATTCAGTCAGTTAACAAAATTCTATAGTATTCCATCAGTCAACGAAACTTAGTGAACTCAGTTCAGTTCAGTTAGACAGTATAAACAATAACAGTTCACTTAAGCCTAGTAAGAACTAGGAATCAGTTCAGTGTCTATTCAGTTGGGAGTAGGATTCAGCATCGAGCGAACCCAGGGATAGGGGCATTCCCTTTATCAGAGGGTTTGACCTTAGTAGAAATTCCTGCATTACAAAACTATATAGACAATATAGGATGAGATAACCTCCTTCTAGATTAGGGTTGGTACATCTCGTATGAGTTTCCTGCTAGCGAGGGTTAACATAAGAGATTCCTGTCAGAAAGGGTTAACTCACAGCTTGTCTTTACTCGTGGCATGGTACTGACACCATTCTAACTGGGTTTATAGGTTGGACCCCAATTTATTCAGAAAAGGGCATGTCGGTTAGATGATTACCTTCAACAGTCTCAGTTTTAGTTCCAGTCTCAGAATATAACTCAGTTCAATTCTACAAATTCAGGACTGTTAGATACAGTCACACAGTTCAGTACGAAACTCAGTATAGTTCCACAGGATTAAGATTGTCAGATACAGTCCCTCGATTATTAGCTTACACAGTATCAATAAACTCAGATATCAGTAAATCATTAATTTAAAACTCAGTATCCAGTGTTATCATGACCTCAGACTACAGTATAAGTATTAATACATATACTCCCATTCAGTTATATTTATGTCATTCAGTCAATGTTGTTCATGCATATGAACCCATGTATTTCAGCCTACCTAACTTTGTATACCAGTACATTCAAAGTACTGATGCATACCTTTTTTTGTGCTATGATGTTTTATATCATAGGTTCAGACACGGGGCTCCCAATCATAATTAGCAGTTTAGATATTCAGCTGACAGAGTTAGTGGTGAGTCCTCTTAGTTCCGAGGACATGATGATTATTTTAGTAGTTTGCTTATTTCAGTAGTTCGGATTTAGTTGGGGACTTATCCCATCAACTCCATATTTCAGACAGTTTAGAGGCTTTTTCAGACTAGAGTATTTTCAGATAGATGTATCAAATTTTGTATTTGTTATACGGTATTCAGTTTTATTATAGTATTGAACCTTATGGCATATTTTTTTCCTAATTTCCACATATTATAGTACTATTGTTTAGTTATTACAGCAGGTACCAGTCATGTGTTAGCTTGTGGTCTTTCGAGATTATGAGCACCGTGTAGAGTCGTGGGTACAGACTCGGGGCATTACATGTATGAATGTGAAGTAAGTGTCTTAATCCTAGAATCTCTCTTGGTATTGTTTACAATTTAAAGTTTGTACTATTGTTATTCTTGTATTTAGTTCACAATTTAAAAACTCAAACTCTTAGTTGGTTACACACTTGTACTTATTTAACCTGATTAGTAACACTTAAATTGGATAGTTGTTTATCACCAAATCCCTATGAGATTGATATTCTGTAGCCTAAAAATACACTCCAATTAGAAGTTAATATAGTCGATTGCAAATATAATAACCCAACTAGGTTGGGCTAAATACCATAGGGAAAATATGAATATTTGCTTGACTTGATGTAATCCTCGAGTAATATAGGAAAGTAAATGGGGGGATTGTAGTATTAATTGCAAATAGTAACCAAATCTGGAGTTCTTTTGTGTTGTAGACAATATGAGATAAACACTAGGTTTGTGTTCCCCCTGGCTTCTCAAATCCTTATATTTTTCGTGATCAACCCAACTGTTCTGTTGTTCTGCATGCAAAGTCTACAAGATAGGTATTATCAGGCACCTGGTAAGCGTAAAGATAAATTTCACCCTTTACTGGGTAACTCTCAGGCTGTCGCCTTGTTGATCCTTGCTATGGCCTCCGTTCACTATCATGGGATAGGATCAAGTGATTAGATGAGATGGCAGGAACTAATAGGTGGAGGTGAATCCCAAATCACTGTCCTAATATTCTTTTCCCAATCACAAGCTCCCTTGTGAGGATGGATGCAACTACAGGCTATTTCGAGTTACTGAAGATACTTGAGATTAATTATCGTGAAGAAGATTAAGATACATGCAGAAATCCTAGAACAAATGAGTTTCACACTTTCTCTACATAGCTAATCCGCCAGGGTTCCCACAACCCTAGTCAAGGAGATTAGCTGCTCATGTTTATTCAAGAAACCATTATTATCAATGAAGAACACAAAAAATCAATTGCACAAGAAGAAGATGATTAAACTCCAAAGCCTTTAATTGAATAGACCCTAAAATCCAAAGAAAAATTGTCAAAGTATTGTAATAATATGTAAAAGAGAGTAACCTAAAAAAAGATAAACCCTCGGGTATTTATAGTATCTCAAAATAACATAAAAATCCTAATAAAAATGGAAAAGGTTAAGTTATGTCAGCAGTTAGTACAACTCGATCTTCACTCATATCAATATCATACAAGTAATACCGTGCTGACCTGACCCGACCAGGGGCCTTGTCGTAATGGATGTCCTAGGTCCGACCGGGACTGGAGACCACCCCCGTTACCCTACCAACCTCCAGCCGCCTGCCCTGAGTTAGCTGAATTTCGAGAATATAACAAGATAGTGTAACAACTCACATAAAGATTCTGGGATAGGATCACAACCGTGACCAGTCCAAATGAGTTCAACCATCCCATACCAACCGTCCAACCGTAACAAACCATTCCAAAGGGCATAAACTAGGCCATAACCAAATAAGTTCTAAAATATAATATAATTAATCCCAAAATAAAATACGATGGAACAGTGAGAAATTAAGTCCAATGAAGTCAGCCTACCATCTTATTCCAATGCCAAGGCCGACAGCAATATCTATCCCTCCCTTTCTAATCCATAGCAGTACCACAAAGCCTCTAACCAAAGAGAAGTAAAAATCTAATTTGGACATGCTCCTAACCATGGCCGAAATCAATATCTAAAATAAAATCAAAGTGTCTATAAATATCCATAATATGAAATAGAGCCATTCAAAAGGATGAAAGCTCACCACTTTAGTCCAAATGCTGATCCCTGAGTCAATCACTATGTAGGAGGAGTAAAGAAGGCGGTTCCTGCATTGCGTGGGTATACAACTGCCAGTAGATGGGTTAGTGGATAAATACTAGCATGATATCAGGATAAGTGACAGCATCCAAGTGCACACACAAGTGTACGTGGTCTTATCAAGTAGTAAAGTGGCCTTCAAGAAGCCAAGTATTGATCCCACATACACTTGATTTAACAACAATTTAATTCTAGTTTAAATTTGAAGATTAATTTGATGCGAAGGTAACCAAAAAGAGTTTGGAATATTGTAAATTTAAAAATAAAGTAAATAATATGGAAATTAAAGTCTTGGAACAATCAATGGAGTAAAGCCCAGGGTTAAAGCACTTTGAAGAATCATACTATGTTATTGAATTTCATTTGTTAACTTGCTTATCTTGGTTGTTGATTCATAGGGTTAATTGCATGATCATGGTTTTCCAACCTCTAATCTTTTACCTAATATGGATATTACAACTACATCGTTGAGCGGGGATGTAATAATCCAATTAAGTGAATTAAAGTTATCATCCTACGTTTGAATCAAGTAAGGCATCTAAGTAGATCCCTGTCCTAGACACTAATTTGAATTCCTTATTTTATAAAAGAATACAAACCCTACTTTGTTTGTTCCCACGTTCTATCTTCCTATTCCCTCTCCCGAGAGTAAAAGGTCGATAATATATGTATTTTATGAGTAAATCAATCCATAAAATAATTAAAACAAGAACAAAAAAACAATCAAATATGATAAGAAAAATTTAACCAATTTAATCTAAAACAACAGTACTCACGTGCTTGGATTTAACCCCGGAAGAAAGGCGTTTAGCCGATAATATTCATAATCACGATCTAAATAATCAAATACATGTTATAGATTATTAGAAGCTAATTAAGAAAAAATAATAAAACCTAATAAGAAGTGTATAGCCTCCACAATTGTGCCAAAACCATCCCCGGTGTCCTCTAATTGTAACCAAAATTGTCCAAAGTTCCCTTTAGTGCCTTGTGCCTAACTAAATATATATATATATTGTCTTAATTATAAACCTGGTAGGATAATAGAATATAAAGATCCCCCAAGCCTTGAATTACATGCCATCAATTATAATCATAGTGGTATAGGTTTAAACTATGTCGGCAAAGATTGGAGTGGTGGGAATAAAGCATGCATCTTACGGTGCATTGCACCAAAATGGAGGGTGCGAAGCATGCATGACTACTCCAAAACGATGCGTGCGTCACATGCAATTCATATGCAGCTACTGGAATTGAAGATCAAAATAATTTCTAAGTTAAGGTAAGTTAAGGGATCACTGAAATGGAGGGCGCGACGCACGCTCATCGCACACACCCACTGGAAGTAGCGTCCAGAATTTTTATTCATTCTTTATAGTCCCATCTTTCATACCATGTATCGTGGTGTATTTCTCATGGATTTCCAGCCTTTATATCATCAATAAATCACCATATCATCTCACAAATCTTCCTACAAAATTACACACCACGAATTAGAGATCATAACAATACAATATTCTCAATGATGAATCAAAACAAGAGCTAAGACTAGGCTAATTCGCAATGATCTTCAACTTTATTTTTCGACTCTTAAATTATTCAAATTAAAATTTATACCTTACAAACAAGTTATTCCACTCATAATTACACATTTAAACCATTTGGAACAAATTAAACATATTAGAATCCCATGAAGCCAACTAGATACACACCTAGCTCAAGCTAGTAAAACTAGTTTTCTCGATTAAACCCCAAATGACTCAATTAAATACTAACTTGTTTGTAAAATACTTGGAAAATTGTAATCACATACTTGGACACTCAAATGCTTATTTATATCAATATTAACATGTTAAGCACACGAATTGCTCTAAAAACAAGGCTACATAAGCTGAAATTGTAATACTAAACTATATAAATACACCAAATATTATTAGGCTAAGTGGGGAAATATCCAAAATAGCCCCAATTAAGTTGCACCAAATCTTGTCCCAGGGTTACGACTGACCCTCATTATTTATACCCTCCAATAAGATTGGTACCCTCCAATCATATCCTAGCCTTAACCTTTGGATCCAATAAGATCCAGTATACGACTCATCCTACTAAGTCGTATCCAAAGCATATGATCCATATCCTTCATACGTACCCCTGGAAGATTAAAAGCAAGGAATATTTAGACACTGTCCACTATATGAGTCCATGGTAAGACTCGTACCCTGGCTTATGGCTCATGGTGTGCCACTCATACTCAGATTTAACCTAAGTAAACAAGTCTAAGATTAAGTTAAGAAGCCAAACAATCCGTACCCACTAATACGACTAGTCGTATCCATTTCAGTAACCAAAATCTATCCAACCAACCAAAACTGGTCAGCATACGAAAGGACCATACTATTTGTACCCCATCATACAGCTCATTCCCATGAGTCGTATTAGGTCCGGAGACCAGAATTCTAGGAAATTTTCTAAGGTTTAAAACCTAGGGTATTATACCTGCCTTTTCATTTCTGTTCTAGTATCTCATCTCCCAAGGCTTAAACTTCCTATTTGGCTAACGAATTTTTCTTACGAGTCGTACATGAGTGTATGACTCATGTCCTTCACTCATATCCACCTGGGTCTTTTGTCCTTCCAAGTCTTGAACATTGCTTTTATATGACTTCCCTATACGAGTCGTACTTAGACTTGTGACTCGTACACTTTTGATACTTAAATCTTTGAATAATTGCTTAGGTTCTGTTATGCTTACGACTTCACTGTACGACTCGTATCCTATCTTACAACTCAGATACATCTTCCCCATACATGACTCTACAAGTTGACCTTTGGTTTTGTTGTGAGTATGATTCAGTATACGAGTCATATCGGATGGTTACGATTCAAGAGCTAACTCGTATAATACTTAAAGTTGGTTGTTTTCAGGTCTTTTTCTTCTCTTTTAGTTCAAAAACTATTGCAGACCTGTTTTACCTATAATTCACACCAAAGTGCATCATATCAAATAAAATATCCTAAGTTTACGCATAAATTTGTGGTTTTAAGCATAAAAATGTCATGTTTCCACGCCACATCAACACCCCCATCTTAGACTTTTACATGTCCTCAGGTAAACAAATCCAACTAACTATTTTCTAGCACAGAGATGATGCTTAAATAGGAAGTTCTTAAGCTATCCATGGCTATGATTTTGAACTAATTTTAATCATGTTGTTTCTCCCTCTAATTCTAACTTTCAAAACTCAGTCTCGTATAGTAATTTATCACACACTGAAACATGCGGAAATCCGATAATGGCATTATATTAACAATAGACAAGTTGGCATAGATATAAATTATATTCATAAAAGAACCCAGTAATATAGCCCATGTGCGCTCACAGTAAAATAAATCCTATTCACTCTTCTTTTGGATAAATCAATCTATTCAAGGATATAACAACTGACTCTTTCACTCATAAAGAAGTACCACCGGTGTATACAGAATACCATAGGCTTGCCCTTATGCTCTTTTCCTACATTTTCAGACAATCATGGTGAGATCACTATAGGACTTTATTTGTCTTGTAAAGTAAGCTTCAGGCTGGTATGATATCTTTTGGGATTCATTTAGTGATTACAACTCCTGGACACAACGCCTTTCTCGGGATCCACTCACTTTTCACTCTTTTTATTTATGACCTTATGTCTCCCTTTTTCTTTTAAGAACATTCTAATTGGGCTAGGTGTGGTTTTCTTGAACTTGTTTTTCTTATTCTTTTTCTTTTGATTTTCATTGCAACTTTTCTTTCTTTTCTTTTCAACACACCTATTCAGGTTTCAAAAATTTTCCTTCTACCCTTTTTTTCATACTCGATTTACTCTTATGAACCCCTATAATGGCCACTCTCAACCTAGGCAATTTGCCTGAGTTGAAATACATAGTGTCCAAAGGAGGACCAAGGACAAAACAGGTTCATTGTAAGTTAAATGGGAAGGTGATAGGTGTAACAAGAAAAATTGGTCTATGAAGGCTCAGCTATTTAGATCATTCATTCATTTAGTTAGGGCATTTTAGGCTCAGTTTGACTCACACAAAAAGGGCCTATGATCATCTGCTACATAACTATCCCAAACCTAGGTAAAAGCAACCAGGCAAGTTCTAGATTCTAACACATCGAGAACTCATATATCTCACACATACTTACATAGGGCTATATTACTAAGTACTAGTTATCTAACTATGCAATTGTTTTATCTGTAAATATTCTATCCCTAATCCTAATGCCATTTTCAAATTCACAACAGTCTCACACAAGTATACCAATCACCCAATTATTTAAACAAACTTTTTTGAAGGGTCTTCAACTTTTTTCTTCGATTTAAGCATAACTTTTCACAATAGCATTTCAAATCAGCAGTGTTTCTATAATCACAAATTAAAAATCAAAACAAAATCTTTCAATACAACTGAAAATTTCAAAATTCTCCAAAATCATAATAAAAAAATCATCCGCTGCTATAGACGCGCTGATCTATTCCCTATCTCAACTGCCTGCATCAAACCTATAAGTCATAACAGACTTTCAGTTTTAGCTACATCTTTCTTTTCAACTGCTCCTAAATTTTTTGGAATAACCCTACCCCTAACTAAAAATCATTGCACTGTCCCCAGTGCTACAAAAATTAAAATAGAGTAAGAATAAAGTTCATACCTACGCGCTCGACGCGCTGGCTGAACAATATCCAACACGTGGGCCTACATATTGGGTCCCACTCTTATTACCTACCATCTTATTAACCGAGACTGAATTAATAGTATATGGGGGCAAAATATCAATCCCTACAGTATCAACAACTAGAGCTCTTAATCCACCAGCTCCCATGGCCATCTCATGGACCTTTGTATTATGGTCTCATTCATTCTGAATATTCTCAGCACGAGCCCTCTTCTAAGCTTCTTTGGTTTTCTTTCTCTTTCTCTTTATCTCATTTCCTTACTTTTTAGTCTCCACTATAGGTGCATCATCCAAGTCTAACCAGATATTAGCCACATGGATGGTAAAAAGCACTGTCTCTACAATGGGCTCAGCAACCACCGGTCTTTTATAAAGATATGAGAGCATTTTCTTGATTTATGCAACCTTGATTTTGATATCAAAAACATGGGTGTCTACCCTCATCTCAACTATCGAGTGATCCTTAACTCAGAAGCATCTAAGCACACTTCGACTCGACTATCCTGCTCCTCAAATTTCCTTTCAATCCAGCAGTCATAACCTTGGTCCATGCAGCTTGGGAGATCATCATAATACCAGGAGGCATACCTTGTGTCCTAGGTGGCTTAGAATGGACTGGTGGTGGGGGTACTAGAAGTACCCACTGTATCTATATATGCGTTCTCTATCTGTGACTCTATTTCAGTAGCCACAGATATAGTAGGGGTTTCAGTTTGATCATCCTGAGGGAATAATCCTGCTATAATATTTACAGTATCTCTTATTGGTTGGGCTAGAGGGTTGGCCGCATATCTGCCAATGTTAAATATCCTCCTGACGTCAATCATCTAGTCTATTCTAGGGAGTTCCAACTCTCCCACAGCCAGACGAATCTATGTAATCATGCAGGGGTAGGCCAACAATGCCTTTTGACTCCCAACTAGCCTGTCCCTAAACTCTCAGGACAAGAACTCACCGATATCAAACTCATAACTGACTATGAAGCTAACTATCATAGCAGTCTAGACCAGGATCAGAACATCATCACCTGTCGTAGGACATAATCGATGTCAAGCTAGTGTCTACTAAGCCTTACCCTCAAAGTTGAGGGTACTCTTTTTTATCTGCTGTGAGACCACCCCGAGGCCTCTTACAACCCAAACTAAATTCATGCTAATTGAAGCAATATGCTCTATAATCCACCTAAAAATTTCTATTTTATCTTCATAACCCAATATCCTCTTAGTTATCTTCCTTATCTCTTCTATCCTATATTCCATCTTTGTTATGTTGGTCAAAGCCTGATATTTTGGTCCATATAAGAACTCCCAATGGTTCAGGGATAAATATCAACCCAAACTCTAGGAATCATAAAGAAGGTAATAGGATTACCTCCCTTCCACAATTGGCCCTGTGAATATTGCCTTTGCAGCTCACCTTTGTATGTTACGTAGAACTCACGAACAAGGGCTTAACTATATTTGTTGGGTGCTCTTATCATCTTTTCAAACTTGTACTTCTAGAAGCGCTCTTCAAACTAAGGTAACTCTGACATCCCTGTGGTAGTCATTCTTCTCTCCTAATATAGTATTCTCCTTATCTTGCCACTTGAAGGCTTGAACAACCCACTATTAAATATATCCTATGTTCTAGGGTATCCCTATTATTCAACAATAGGCATCGGGGTAGTGGTCAGTGTAAGTGAGGGGTCATGTCGGGCTATTAGAGGCACTTTATTCATATTCTCCGCATTTTCAGTATGCTCAAAATTTATCTCTTCCAAAGTGGATTCATCCTCATCATCATTATCATCATCAGTAGTAGTATTATCATCTTTGAAAGGTGGTTTAGGTGTGTGGGAAGGAGATACAAAAGATTCTTCCTTTGTGTGCCCTTTAGGGAGATTTTGAGTTTTGGGGAACTACCTTCTTCCCCTTAGCTTTCACAGCTACCTTGCTCTTTTGAAAAACTTTCTATTTAGACGTTCCATCATAAAATTCCTCTCTACTTTTAGATGAATTCTCAAACTCAAAATCACCGATTCTGCACTAGCCATTGGTGCTTGCTTAGCGTCCTTCTTCAGAACTTGCTTGGATGAGGAAGCATTCTTTGGAGGAATAGTTCCTGAAAATACACCATTATTAGTAACTATATAAAGAAAATAAAAGAAAAATTTAAAAATAAAGTTCAATGTGTTTGTTTTGATTCAGGTACGAGTGATGGGTAGGGTCGTACAGTTAGGTATGACTCGTGTAGTCGAGTCGTATTTGTTTAGTGCATAACCTTTGTTCACTGGTTGGCTTATGACTCCTCCTAAACCATCATACCAGAAGGGTATGACTTGTTACCAATAGTTATAAGTTGTTCACAAAAATTTATTCTAACCTAAATTATCCCAAGTGGGTACGACTAAGTGTATACGAGTCGTATGGTCCGGGTACGGCTCATAAGGTTGAGTTGTATCCATTATAGAACATTAAATTTGTTAAAAATCCATGTTTTTAGTGGGTAAGAGTCTTATTACGACTCCGTACAGGTGGGTACGATTCGTAAGAGGTCTCATATCCACTCTAACATAGAAGTCCAATTTTAAAGTTTGAATCCATATCAATTTCCTAAAATATCCACTACAAATTTCAGCTATATCCATCATCTTAGTCCATACAAACAAAGCAAATTCATTTTCCAAACCCTAGTTCTACGCCAATCTTCAATTTCCAACAAAAATACCTAAGCTAGGGTACCAACAATTTAATATTTGTATAAATATAACTCAACTCATGTTCATAATAATGAATACTACTTCATTCCAACTTGAAAAGTCGATAAAATGAGTTTAGGAAATTACTTGATGCTTGAAGAAGTTAAGTTCTTGAGGTCAATGTCTATTTCTTCCTAAATTTGAGTTTAAATCTCACAAATTAAAAGATTTAGAGTTGTTGGTTGTTTGATCAGTTGAATACAAATTGATTTTATAGATTAATAGTTGAAATTAGGGTGAAGAATGAAGTGGATACAAGTAGTTTCAATCAGGTGCCGATCATGTATCCTTTTTTTTTTAATCGAAGAATGGGCTAGGTCAACCCGAGATTTAACCTAGTAAGCATGGGTACGAGTTGTGCATACGACTTGAATACAGGCTTACGAGTCATTTCTTTGAATCATATAGCCCTGTAACTTACCTAGGTTTCTGGAGTGGGTACGACTCAAGGTTATGAATTGTACCTTGAGGGTATGACTTATTCTGAGAATCGTATCCATCCCAGAAACTTTTTTTGAATTTTGATTTTGTTTCTAAGTCAATACAACTCCTACTTATGAGTAGTACCATGTAGATACAACTCCTAAAGAGTCTGTATGACTATTTTTCACCTTCTTTTGTTTTTTCTGTATTCCTTTGTAATACCCCGTACTTTTCCTACCTTGAAAAGATTCCCCAAGAATGTTAGAAGCTTTATTTGAAAGATGAATATACTTTTGTACACATTTTATTTTCAAGATTTTCACTTTTTATCATGTGGGGAATTGAATAATCTTTCCATCGATACCAAATTCACCCAAATCCGACACCCGGGTAAAGAGTTAGAGCCTTTTTAGTGAGACAGTGTATTACTTGAGCCTATAGCGCGTCGCAGAGATAGCTCAAATGGAAATTGTAAATTTCCAGTGTTTCTCTACGATATTGGCACATTGCTCTAAACTTCTAGGTCATATAAAAGGTGGAAACACGATAGCTCCGCGTCGCTCCACCGTGCAATTTCCCATTTGTCACTTTCCAGTTACTTGGCACGATAGTGGCGTGTCACACCAAAGATGGAAACCGGGAAATTTTTTCAAAGATTAAAGATGTGTCCTAGGGTTAAAAAGGTCAATTTCCCACCCTATATAAGCCTTGTAACACAATATTTGGCCATAATTTAGCAGCTTATACTCAATTACTCTCAAAAACTCTCAAGAACAAGCCCTAGGGTTTTCATAGAAGGTTCAATTCCAAGAGAATTCACTATCAAATTTCAAGAATCTCTCCATCAATCTTCATAGAATCACTAGCGAAGGTACGCACAATGTTCATTCATGGACTCCTTTCGTCCATGAAGTCCAAGATTACCTTTTCTAAATTCAAGTTATGGATTTTCTTTGTGAATTTCATGAATAGATTGCTCTTGTTCATGTTGATAATGACTAATTGCATTCTAATCCATGTTTGTTGATAAATTGCATATGTAATCGATTAGTAATGATGTAGATTCATGTAAACCTAGGATTAAAACCCATGGATGTTCAAATTAGAGATGAATCATGATGTTTGATTGTTGTATAATGTAGTTTACACATTCTATGCCTATAATATGTATGATTAAATGCCTAGATGAAGGAACAATTCCCAACTAGTATGATATCATAAAATCCCCATGTATGTACAAGCTTATGCATATCACATATTTGATGAAGTGCTTCAATATATGAATTATGAATTATGTTGTTGGTCATGAGTTCAAGTAAGCCATGCTATGTCAGTTTCCTCTCATCGAGTCCTGGGGGTACTTGTACCCGAACATTTAGCTGTGTGCTTAGAGCCATGTCATATTTTCATGATCTCCTCAGTCAAGCTATGATCCATAGAACTCAGTGAGTCATGTGACTCAGGAAATTTCAGTAGCTCAGTAATCTCAGTAACCTCAGTATTGCCATTCAATCTCAGTAACTTCAGTATTCTCAGACAGTCCTCAAAACTCAGTATATTCCATCAGTCAATGGAACTCAGTAAATTCAGTTTAGCTCCACTAGAAAATACCACTAGTATCCGTTCAGTTTAGTTAATCAGCTCAGTTCAGTTCAGCCAATCATTTCAGTTCAGTGTCTTTCAGATGGGAGTAGGATTCAATACCGAGCGATCCTAGGGATGGGGACTTACCCGCTAGATAGGACTGAGATCCCTAGAAGCAATCCCTAAGTTCCAAAACTATGTAGCCAGCGTAGGTATGAGATATCACCCGATAGATAGGACTGACATACTTAGGGATCACCCATTAGCACATTTAAATGTATAGTCTTGATCCCAGGGGTCACCCGCTAGATTAGGACTGAGTCCACAATAGTTGTCTTTACTAGTGGCACGGTACTGACACCTTTCCAGCTGGGGTTACAGGTTGGACCCCAGTTAGCTTAGTATAGAGCATGTCAGTTAGATGAATACATCCCACAATTTCAGTTACAGAAATCAAGACTGTCAGATACAATCAATTCAGCTCAGTAATACAGATTTAGAACTGTCAGATATAGTCAATCCTTGTCATTATAAATAGACTGAAAGATCACCCATTAGATAGGACTGATCCCAACTATGGTCAATCAGTAGCAGTATAATCAGATTCAGAGATCACCCGCTAGGTAGGACTGATCTCAGACTAAGTCAAATCTTTTTTATTACCAGTATACTCAGAGATCCCTTACTAGATAGGACTAATCTCAGATTCAGTTACTCAGATACAGTATGGAACTCAGCTAGTTCCATCAGATTCAGGACTACCAGATATAGTCACTTATGTTATCAGTTATCAGAATATATGTAATCACTCTTCATCTTCAGGACTGTCAGATATAGTCAACCAGACTAGTTTTTCATAATCAAAACTATTAGACACAGTTATCCATGTATTAGTAACATATTATCATTCCCTCAGTATTCAGTAATATAGTATTCAGTCCCAACACGATCTCAGTTACAGTTACATAGTCATGCATGTATTCTCACATTTATGTAATTCAGTCAGTTATATTTGTTCATGTATATGAACCCCATGCATTTAGCCTACCTCACTTGCATACCTGTATATTCAAAGTACTGACGCATTTGCACTATGGTGTCTTATACCATAGGTTTAGAGACATGAGCTCCAGATCAGTAGTAGATTCCAGTCTCAGTAGTCATAGTTAGAAGTGAGTCCTCATCTTGTAAGGACATGATGATTATATTACTATTTCAGTTTCCAGTTTATTTCAATAGATGGAGTTAGTTGGGGACATGTCCCATTAGCTTCTTATTTAGACAGTTTAGAGGCTTTCAGACTGCAGCATGTCAGGCAGTTATTTTAGATTTGTTTTGGTATTGTTATACTATTTTCAGACATTGTGTTATCATATGATTGTTCAGTATTGAATCTTATGGCTCAGTCCATATTTCTACATTATCATGTTATATTATGCAGTGTACAGGTACAGTTATCAGTCATGGGTTAGCTTGTGGTCCTTCAGGGTCATGAGCACCATGTAGTTTTCCGGTTCAGAAAATCGGCGCATTACATCCTTAGTCCTGCACATTGAACAAACATATTACCCTAAAAATGAAATAAGTAAAAAAAATATGGGTTGCCTCCCAAGAAGAGCTTGATTTAATGTCACAACATGATGCAATTGCCTTGATTACTCATCCTTTATCAAGGTCAATCTCAGATACTTCATTCACACTTTCTATATTTCCCATATAGTGCTTCACTCTTTTTCTATTTACCTTGAACGGGTGGTCACCATTCCTCTTTAGTTCTAAAGCACCATAGGGATAAACTCTTATAATTATGAATGGACCATGCCACCTCAACCTTAGCTTACCTGGAAACAAATGAATCTTGGAATTATATAGTAGCACCTAGTCACCTTTTTTAAATACCCTCTTCTCAATCTTGTGATCGTGATGCAACTTCATTTTTTTTCTTGTAAAGAGATGAACTTTCATATGCCTGGAGCTGAAATATATCCAACTCATTAGTGCTATTCATCCTTGACTTTGCTTCAAACTTCAACTTTAGATTCAGCTTCTTTAACGCCTATAGTGCTTTATTCTCAAGCTCAATTAGTAAATGGCAAAATTTGCCATACACAAGCTGATAAGGTGAAGCACCTATGGGGGTTATGTAAACTGTATGGTAAGCCCACAATTCATCATATAACTTTTTTGTCCAATCTGTCCTATTGGCATTCATAGTCTTCACCAATATGGATTTGATTTCTCTAATAGATACTTTAACCTATCCACTAGATTTGATTTCTCTAATAGATACTTTAACCTATCCACTAGATTTGATTTCTCTAATAGATACTTCACTCCATATTTTTCTAGAAGACTTCTGAATAGATAATTCCATAAATGTGACCCTTCATCACTAATAATAGCACATGACATACTAAATCGAGAAAATATGTTCTTTCTAAAAAATGGAGTGACATTACAAGCTTCATTGTTTGGAAGTGCAATTGCTTCCACCCATTTCAAAACATAATCTACAGCCACAAGTATAAATTTCATGCCAAATGAACTCACAAAAGGTCCCATGAAATCTATGCCCCATACATCAAACACTTTCAATACTAAAATAGGAGTCATAGATAGTTTATGTCTTTTAGAAATAGTACCTTGTCACTGACATTGATCACAAACAAAAGTGAAATCATGAGCATGTTTGTATATGGTTGGCCAATAGTAGCCGCATTATAGAATTTTGTGATCTATTCTGGACATTCCATGATAGTCCCCAACTGGCGATGAGCGACAAGCCTCAAGTACTCTCATCATCTCCGCTTCAGGTACACACCTACAAATGGTTCCATATGTACAAATTTTGAAAAAATAAGGTTCATCCCAGTAAAATTTCCTCACTTCATGCATGAACTTCTTCCTTTGCTGATATAAAAGATCTTTTGGGACTAGATCACTTGCTAAGTAATTTGCATAGTCTATAAACCATGGAATTAGATCTTGCCAAGCTGCTAATATCTGCTCTTCTAGAAAACTGTCATCTATCTCCAACCTCATAGCAACCTTCATCATAGCTTCCTCCTCCAGTCTAGAAAAGTGATCTGTAACTTGATTTTCTGTGTCTTTTCTGTCCTTCACCTCAAAGTCAAATTCTTACAATAATATCACTCACCAAACAAGCCCTGTATTTTCATCATTTCTATCCATTAGGTACCGAAATGCATCATGATCAATGTGTATAATTACCTTTGTCCCAATCATGTAAAATTTGAACATTTCAAAGGCAAAAACCACTGCCAGTAACTCTTACCCCATAATGATTTAGTTTTTTTTAGCAAGATTTAGTGCCTTACTAGCCTAGTAAATGGGATGAAGGATTTTTTATTTTTGTTGGTCTAGTACAACCCTTAAGGCTAATCCACTAGCATCATACATAATCTTGAAAGGTAGGGACCAATCAGGAAATACAATGATTAGAGTAGTCACTAAGTTCTCTTTTATGCTTTTAAAAGCCTTCTTACATGCATTATCAAAACTAAATTTTACCTCCTTCTCGAGAAGCTTGCAAAGAGAATTAGCAATCTTTGAGAAGTCCTTGATAAATCTCCTGTAAAAACTTATATGCCCTAGAAAACTTTGAATTCCCTTTACAGAAATTGGGTGAGGTAATTTTTCAATTACCTCAATCTTCATTCGATCAACCTCTATGCCCCTCTTTGAAATCTTGTACCCAAGGACAATTCCTTCTTTAACCATAAAATAGAACTTTTCCCAATTAAGTACCAAGTTGCATTTTGCGCACCTTTGTAGAGACTTTGCTAAGTGAATGAGACAGTATTCAAAAGAGCCACCAACAACCAAAAAATCATCCATAAAAAACTTCAATGGTGTCTTCAACCGTATTAGAGAAAATAGCTATCATACATCTTTGAAATGTTGTTGGGGCATTGCATAGCCCAAATGGTATTTGATTGAATGCAAAGGTCCTATAAGGACATGTAAAAGTAGTCTTCTCTTGGTCTTCAGGTACAATAATGATCTGATTGTAGCCTGGCTACCCTTCAAGAAAATAATACCATCCTCTTCCTGCTAACCTGTCTAACATCTGATCCATGAAAGGCATAGAAAAATGGTCCTTTAGAGTACATGCATTCAATTTTCTATAATCTATGCATGCTCTTCATCCAATGACTAGCCTCATAGGCACTAGATCATTATTCTTGTTAGGCACAATAATTTTCCACCTTTCTTCGAAACATATTATACCAGACTAACCCACTTGCTATAAGCAATGGGATACATTACACCAGTATCCAACCACTTGATTATTTCTTTCTTAACCACCTCCTTCATAGAAGGATTGAGTCGACGCTGATGTTCAATAGATGAAACACATTCTAGTTCAAGTTGTATTTTGTGAGTATATAAACCAGGTGGAATACCAACAATATCTACAATAGATTATCTGATTACCCTCTTAAATCTCCACAATACTAAAAATAATGCTTCTACTTCTGACTGACTCAGATCACTTGCAATAATAACCAGCAAAGTTTTGTTGGCCCCTAAAAATACATATTGCAAATGAGATGGGAGGGCCTTTAATTCTAACGCTAGTGGTTCCTCAATGGATGCGCGAGCATGTGGAGTAGTTCTATTTCTTAAGTCTATATCAAAATTCTTTGCAAACTTATAACTACTCCCATACAGTGCAATTACTAACTCCTCATACTTTTCGATACTATTAGAGTTAAAAATTTTTATTACGGCTGCCAGTGCTTCGACACCTAGTCTATCTTCAATAGGAACAACTATATCAGAACCATCATCCCACAGATTTACTGCATCAACATCATAGAATGAATCTATTACTTCATCATATACATCAATCACAGATACCACTCTCAATTTATCAAGCTGCTTCATAGATTTGCATACGTTGAATGTCGCTTGTTCATCATTGAGTCTCAGCATTAGATGTCCCTTATCTAGATCAATCAACGTCCCAATGTAGTAAAAAATGGTCTTCCCAAAATCATTGGGACCTAAAAGTCCACTTCACAATCTAATATAACAAAATTAGCAAAAAAATAAAAGAAGACACTTTTACCAAAACATTATAAAGGATACTAACAAGCTTTTTTATCATTCTGTCATCCATCACTAGTCGCATGTTACTTGGTTTGGTAGCTCCCAACCCCAACTGCTTAAATACAACAAAAGGCATGCGGTTGATTCTAGCCCCCTAGTCATATAATGCTCGAGTGAAGTTGAATGACTCAATAGTGTAAGGTATTATGAAAGTGCTACGATCCTCCACCTTCTCTACCAATGATCTAGTAACTATAACACTGCAATGATGAATATTATTGATGGGCTCATAGACGACTGACCTCTTCTTGATGATCTAATCCTTTTTATATTTTTCATATCTTGGCATCTTCTCCTATGCCTCTGTAAGTGGTATATTGAAAGTCAACTCTTAGAACATAGAGAAAAATTTATGATACTTACCATCTTCTTATTTTCTTTTCATTCTTTATGGATAAGGAGGAAGAGGTCTTGGATTGGACTTCAACCCAGGATATGTAGCCTTCTCTTCTCCTTCATTCTTCTTGATGCTGCTCCTAATATCAACTGGCTCATCCTTATTATTCTGCTCATTAACAGTGGGTACTGGTAGGTTTGTAGTAGCCTTTCCACTCTGAGTGGTAATGGCATAATATTAACTATTGTTTATGAGATTTACCACTATATTGCTTAGAAGAGTGCCAGGTTATCTCTGATTTACTGTGGCTAACATTGGGCCAAATTGTTCCTCCAATTGCTTGATTGCTGTAACATGTGACTCAACTTTTTGGTTCAATCTTGACAGATCAACTTTCATATACTTCAGGCAGTTTTTTTGACTTTTTTTCCCTTTGACTAGCTTAGACAATAGGTCCTCCATTCTGGACTCTGTATCTCGACTACCTGGAGGAATATACTTATCACTCTTCTCCTTATAGTTGTCTTTAATCCACCAATCACCATCTCTTTCTCTACACCTATCTCTGTATCTATCATTTTAATAGTTTTAACCTTGGTTCTCTTTCCCTTGGGCTCGGAGATCCACCAATCTACTATCAAGATACTTTGTATTTTCCTTAGATTTAATCTCAAATGGTTTGGAAGCAGATCCCTTTGCCGTACTACATTTACTTTCTCCGCAATCATTGATGCAAATTATTTCGTACACAACCCAATATCTGTTGAAGCTGTACAACCTCTTGTGCTACCATATCATTCGTTGCTCCATAGGTGTTTGTTTATCCAATAGCATATGTACCACCACCACATTTTGAATCTATAGTATGCCATCCCCTGTTTATCATAACGATGTCATCTAGCATTTCCTGCGCAGCATACCAATGAAGACGTAATAATGCTCCTCCTGAAATAGTATCTACCATAGCTCTCGAACTAACGTTCACTGACCTATATAAGATCTCTAACAAGTTAAATCCTTTGATTCTGTGATTTGGTACCATGCTTACCTTCTTCTTGAATTGAAACGATGCTTCATACATAGACTCTGCAGGTAGCTGTTTGAAGTTGTAAATTTTATCCTTCATCTGTAATATCCATGCAGGAGGGAAAAATATACTCAGAAACTATGTCTTCAAATCATTCCAAGTAGTGATACGTCTTCTTGGAAGTTCCCCTAACTATAGTGATACTTCACATGTCAAAGAGAATAAGAACAACCTTAACCTCAATGCTTTCTGATTAACCCCAAGAATAGTATAAGATGTGAAGATCCCTAGAAATTTACAAGGTGCATGTTTATGTCATCCTTAGTTGCACCTAAAAATACACCCTTTAGATTCAACAATTGGATCATAGCACTAGTGATATGAAACTTCACATTAGGGGATAATGTAGGAGGAACAATGGTTCTAGACTCTGTAGGCTCAATATAACCCAGAGTTTCATCATCCTTCTTATATGGGTCTAAGTTTTGATATGACAAAATAAATGGATCTCTGCCTCTTTGAACCCAATAATCAAAAACCTGTCTAAGCTTGACTAGTCTACCTTGCTGAGCTAACTCTACCTCTGCAACAAGTCTAGCCTCTTTGAATTCTCTACGTTTGTGCTCTAACAGTTGTTATATCTATAAATCTGCAATATCCTGTGGATCTAATGAAGAACGTGGGAGTGTCGTATTCAGATCAAAAGGTAAGGGATTTTGAACCATTTCACAGATTTGTGCCGACATCCTTCTCAATGTTTAAAGAATTCTCTCTGGTTTTGGATCAAAATGGAGTAAGGGGTTGCCTCTTCTCCTAGTACTTGGCATATGACAATGTATGCCAATTTAAAAATATAAAAATAAAACCACAAACTTTAGCACTTCAATTCACTACTCAAATTGTCTTTCCTAGCAACAACGCCAAAATTTGATGTCGCCCAAAACTACACTCCAATTAGAAGTATGATGCGGTTGATTTCAAATATAATAATCCAACTAGGTTGGAGTCGACCCCACAGGGAAAATATTAAAATTTGCTTGACTTGATGTAATGCTCGAGTAATACAGGAAAGTAAATAGGGGATTGTGGTATTAATCGTAAGTAGTAACCAAATCTTGAGTGCTTTTGTGTCGTATATAATATGAGATGAACACTAGGTTTGTGCTCCCCCTGGCTTCTCAACGCCACAAATTTCTCGTGATCAACCTAACTATTCTGTTGTTCTATATACAAAGTTGACAAGAGAGGTATTATCAGCTGCCTGGTAAGCATGAAGATAAATTTCACCCTTTACCAAGTATGTCTTAAGGTGTCACCTTGTAGCTCCTTGCTATGACCTCAATTTACTATCACGAGGTAGGATCAAGTGATGAGATGAGATGGCAAGAACTAACAGGTAGAGGTGAATCCCAAATCACTGTCCTAATCTTCTTTTCCCAATAACAAGCTCCTTTGTGAGGATGGATGCGATACAAGCTATCTCGAGTTACTGCAGATACTCGAGATTAGTTATCGTGAAGAAGATTAAGATATATGCAGAAACCCTAGAATAAATGAGTTTCCCACTTTTTCTACTTAGCTAATCTACCAGGATTCCTATAACCCTAGTTAAGAAGATTAGCCGCTCATCTTTGTGCAAGAAACCATGATAATCAATGAACAACACATAAAATCAATTGCACAAGAATAAGATGCTTAAACTCCAAAGTCTTTAATTGAATAAACCCTCAAATCTCAAGAGAAATTATAAAACTATTGTAATAATATGTAAAAGAGTGTAACCTAATAAAAGATAAACCCTAGGGTATTTATAGTATCTCAAAATAACATAAAAATCCTAATAAAAATGAGAAAGGTTAAGTTATGCCGGCAGTCTGTATGACTAGGTCTTCACTCTTATCAGTATCATACGAGTCATATCCTGCCTTCTCGTATCCATTCTAGTGTCTCATCTCCCAAGTATTCAACTTCCTTTTCAACTTAGGACTTCTTCTTATGAGTCATACATTAGTGTACGACTCATGTCCTTCACTCGTATCTACCTGAGATTTTTGTCCTTCCAAGTATTGAACACTAGTTTGTATACGACTTTCCTATAACAGTCATACTCAGACTTCCAACTCGTATACTTCTGACACTTAAATCTTTGAACAACATCTTAGGTTCTATTATGTTTATGACTTCTCTGTAAGACTTGTATCCTGTCTCACGACTCAAATACTTGAGTCGTATCTTCCCCATAGTTGACTATATAGGTTGACCCATGGTTCTGTTGTAAGTATCGTTCAATATACGAGTCATATTGGATGGTTACAATTCAAGCGGTGACTCGTGTATTGCTCAAAGTTGGTTTTTTTCTTTTTTTTTGTTCAAACACTATTATAGACCTGTTTTACCTGCAATTCACACCAAAATGTATCATATCCAACAAAATATTGTAAGTTCATGCATAACTTTTCGGTTTTATGCATCAAAAGTGTCGTGTTTCCATGCCATATCAGGCTTAAAAACTTGAGCAACAACGTACAATTGTGTGTGCGATAGGACACAACAAGTTGGAAGCACAATTGTTGGGGACTTAAAAATTGATAACTTTATAATTTTTAGTTTTGATATTTTGTTTTATGAGCACTGACAACTTGGTATTAGCTTCTAAACTTATAGGTACAGGTATGAATTTCAACTACTCTAGAAAGGAAAAGAAATTTGGTTGAACCATATCCCAAACTTGAGTGATGCTTGCTTTAATTAAGGAGAGAATCAACACTTATCTCCCCATCCCCAAGTTCAAATAAGTGAAGCCATTCTTGCAATCACAGTTGAAGTACAACTAGTCTGCAGGATAGTATCCAAAGTGATAATCCCACTAGCAACTAATATCACCTCTAGCATCTGCAGATCGGAGCCTGTGAGTAGATTTGAGCTAAAGTAGAACATGGTGCAATTGTCACATGAGGATCCACAGGTTCATCTATAGAAATTCTTAGATATTAGTGACACTTTCATTACCACTGGAGTCTTCACTGATTACATAAGGAACACTTTTTTCCCCTTCTCACTTTTGGGGGAAACGAAGAAATGGTTGGAGATAGAACCTTCAAACTCCATCATAACTCTATAGACTTAGCAAAGAAGTTCCTCATCCAATTTTTTCCTTCTGGAAAAAACTGCAAGATTGACTAGTGAGATCTTGACTTTCAAATATAAGCCAAATAAGAATCTCTATCAAACACAGTAGAGATTCAAGTCTCTTCTCAGGGATTGTCCACATCACCAATGGACGAACGAGGTATTAGCTAATACTTTTGTTGAAGATCTTGGCTATAATACAAAAAAATTGCTAGATTCAATTTCAGGTGGTCAAGCTTTGGAGAAAACTTATGATTAGTTTTATACTCTCCTAAATTAAATTGCACAAGGTAATCCCAATTGGGATTGTGATATTTCCAGAAGTGCAGTGAAGAAGCCAACTGGTATTATTAAGGATGACAGTGTCACAATATTGGCCGCTCAGTTAAACTCCTTTAAGAATAAAATAATGACACAATTCAGTAAGTTAAGTGTAAATCAACACCAGGCTCAAGAAAATGTAGTTCAATAGGCTCATTCTTGGTGTGCGATTTGTGGAAATGTTGGTCACTCTGCAAACCTGTGTGGAGAAAATCTAGAGTTGGTTAGTTTTATGGGAAATGCACAAAAGGATAACAAGAATTATGGTAATGCTAATAATCACAATAGAAAGAGTCAACCAATTACCCATAGGGAAATAACCTGGCTCACACTTAGAAATTTCAGCAAACAACATGGTATCCAAAATAACACTCAGGCTAGTAATATTAAAGAGACATTGAAAAAAATCCTGACCAACCAACAACAAATGACTTCATCTATCAAAAATAAACAACTGACTCAAAATAATTTCAAGATACAGTTGGGGCAGTTGGCTCTAGCATAAAAGACTAGAACTTAAGTGGGTTTGCCTAGTGATAGATAAAATCCAAAGTCATGACAATCACCTTGAGGCATGGTAGAGACCTAATTGATAGGCCTCCGAAGAATATTCATGACGTACCGTCCAAGTTGGTCCCACATCAAGCAAATAAGAAACAAGTCCCAACCAAAGAATTTGAAAATTTGTGGATATCTGAATACCCAAAAGCAAAGGCAGTTGAGCAAACACCGAAGAGATTACCACCACCATTCCCTCAGAGGCTTAAAAAGACTAAAAAAGATGCATATTTTAAGAAATTATTTAACCCATTTTAGAGAACTTCACGTTAACCTTTATTTATGATATATGTAGTTTTGATGATGAGTAGATGACTACAAGGGACCAGGTCCCTGGATGTTTGATGCAATAGTATAGTTTGCACGCGTCTGCACAACTTTGTCTATTTGTGTAACAAACTGGACGGTTTTGTTTGTACTAATTAGGACACCTGGTCTAATGAATTTTTAGCCCTAATCATCACTCATCTATAAAAGGAAAAAAATTTTCTTTATCAAAAATTTCTTGCAAAGACAAAAAAAGAGTGCTAAAGAGAGTTATCTGATATTGCTCAAGCTTTTTTACCATATGTGTGTGGTTAATTAGAGAGTGTTTTGAGTGAGTACTAATTTGTAATTGAATTACTCATGATATAAGAGTAATGATCTTTTCTCTTTGATTAGAGAGTGCTTAGGTAGAGTTGCCTATGTTTGATATTGATTAGAGTTAATAAGTTAAGGGAGTGCCTTGGTAGAGTTATCAAGATGATCTTGTAGTAGACGTATTACAAGTGAGAGGAACCTAGAGTTAGGTTCCAATTTGAGTCTATAATCAAGAGGTTGATTGTAGTGAACTTTTGATGTGCTTGTGAGGGAAAACCATGGTTTTTACTCCCTTGAGTAGGGATGTTTCCATGTTAAATTGTTGCATTTTCCTGCACAACCGTTAGTTTTCCTGCACTTTATGGTTTGATTGGTTGTGATTGCCTTTAAAGGACCTGGTTCCGCACTATGTGGTGCAACCACCAAGGGTTCCAACAATTGGTTTTAGAGCCAAAACAGTTTAAAATGTTCACACCGAGAGTAATTTGGTCAGCATAGCTACTCCACTTAACCTTGAAGAAGGGAAATCTACGACTAGACCACCTAGATTTAATTGATAGTACTATGAATGATAGAAAACAAGGATGTTTGACTTCAATATGGCTAAGGATAGTGAACTGATGGATATAATTATTGATGGTCCTAATGTACCTATAAGAGAAGTCAAAAAAGGAGATATTATAAGATTGGTTATCAAAAGCAGGAGGGAGTTCAATGATGAAGACAGGAAAACAATTGAGAAGAACTACAATGCAAACAAAATTGCTAGTTTGTGGTATATGTCTAGAAGAATACAACAGATCCAAGTCAAGTCACTAAGTTACTGATTTAGTTAAGGATCGTCCTAATGACCCATCACAACCCCTAATAACTCATACCACCAAGTCATTACCAAGACCAAAAACCTAATTACCAACCACTGGACACCTAATGACTAGGGTCACCTAACCCGTACCCACCCAATATGACTCATATGGTTAAGTTATCAATAGGACAGTAAGCTCAAAGCTCAAGAAATTTTCAATGGCTAAAACCCAGGGTGTTTCAATTCTCCTCCACTTGGATTATTTGTCATCGAATGATGGGACAAGGAAATGACTAGCATTATTAAATCCCCAAACACCCTTACTCTTAACTTTAAAACAAAAATATAGAATACCAAGGAATTCACAATCTACCTTTAACAAAGACATAGAACAAAGATTTTTAGATCAACACATACCTTAAGCATGATATTTTGGAATGAGAAATAGGAATGGATACTTAGACTTCATGTCCTCTTCAGCTTCCTTGTAGCATCTTCCAACTTGTGGTTCCTCCATAGAACCTTTACCAATGATACATCCTTGGTTCGTAACTGTCAGACCTGCCAATCCAAGATTTCAACAGGGACATCTTCATAAGATAGGGAATCTGAAATACCAATATCTTTGATAGGAACAATTTACAATGAATCACTCTCACACTTCCCTAACATAGAAAACATGGAACAACTGGTGAATGGAGCTCAAACTAGAAGGCAACTCCAACCCCTACACAACATTGCCAACCCTTCTAAAAACCAAGTATGGACCAACATATCAGGGACTGAGCTTCTCATTTTTCCCAAACGATATCACTCCCATCATGGGAGACACTTTTTAGAACACTCTATCACCAACCTCAAACTCTAACTTCCCATGTCTCACATCTGCATAGGACTTTTGGCGACTCTGGACAATGTTAAGCCTATCTCGAATCACCTTCACCTTCTTCATGGCTTGGTGAACCAAATCTGCCTCACCAACCTCGAACCACCTAATGGGAGACCTACATCTCCTACCATACAAGGCCTCAAATGAGACCATCCCAATGCTAGAGTAGTAGCTATTATTATATGCAAACTTAATAAGAGGCAAATTCTAAAAACCACTACCACCATAGTTTATCACGTAAGCTCGAAGCATAGCTTCGAATATCTGAATAGTCCTTTTTGTTTTCCCATCTGACTGTGGGTGGAAAGCAGTACTAAGACTTATCTTAGTTCCCAAACCTTCATGAAACGACCACCAAAAGTGAGATAAAAACTGCATACCACAATCTGAGATAATAGAAATAGGTACCCCATAAAACTTCACAATCTCTTGGAGGTACAACCTTGCATAATCCTCTACAAAAAAAATTGTCCTTACTGGCAAGAAATGCGTAAACTTCTTTATCCTATCCATGATGACCCAAACTGAATCAAACTATTTCTGAGATCGAGGAAGACCGATAATGAAATCCATGTTGATCACTTCCCACTTCCACACAAGCAAATCAATCTCTTAATATAACTCTTCGGGCCTCATGTGCTCAACTTTCATTTATCGGTACACCATGCACATAGCTACAAAACTAGCCACACTCCGCTTTATACTATTTTTTCAATACATCACCATAAGGTTATGATACATTTTTGTTAAACAAGGATAAATATCATAGCATTAATCATGTGCCTCAGCCAAGATCCTCTCTCATAATCCATCAATATCAGGAATGCACAATCTTTCTTGGTACTGCAAGGTACCATTCTACTAACCTCAAAATACATTACTTTCTTCCCACCTATATTACCCTTGATCCTCATCAAGATATGATTGAACACTTGTTTTTCCTTCACCTCAATACCCAAGGACGACTCCGCCATTTTCTGCACAAGTACACCACCATCCTCAAAGTCCAAGAGGCAAACTCCAAGGTTATCCAAATGGTGAACATTTTTCACCTATTCTCACTTTCCCTTACACACATGAGCTAGACTCCTCTTGGATAACCTGCTAATAGCATCAAAAACCATATTATCTTTACCTGGATGGTAGTGAAGACTCATATTATAATCCTTGAGTAGCTTAAGCCATCTCCTTTTCCTGAGGTTCAACTCTTTCTGAGTAAACACATATTGCAGGCTCTTATGATCTGACAAGATATCCACATGCACTTCATACAAATAGTGACACTAGATATTCAATGCGAATACCATAACCAGTAGCTCTAAGTCATTAGTTGGATAATTCTTCTCATACACCTTTAACTGTGTAGAGGCATAAGCTATCACCATACGGGATGCATCACAATAGACTATAAACCCATTAGTGCCTTCGAGTAGAGTCAAGATAGGTGCCAAAGTTAGCTTATTCTTCAGCTTCTCAAAGATACCTTAACAAGCATCAGACCATAAGAACTTTACCTTCTTCTAAGTTAACTTAGTCAATAGGGCAGCTATAGAAGAGAAACTTTCCAAAAACCTTCTATAATAACTATCTAAATTCAAAATGCTATGAATATTGGTTGGAGTCATGGGTCTAGGACAATTGCTAACCACTGCAGCCTTTTGCGGGTCTACCATGATCCTTTCACTAGAAATGACATGACCCAGAGAAGTGATAGTGTTCAACTAAAATTCATATATCAAATATTTAGCATAGAACCACTAATTTTTGAAGGTATGAAACATAATACAAAGGTGATAAACGTGATACACCTCGCTTTTAGAGTACTCCAAAATATCATTTATGAACACAATGATAAATAAATCCAAAAACTAAAGAAAGACTCTATTCATTAAGTCTTGAATACTGCAGGGGCAATATCCAAACAAAAAGACATAATCAGGAACTCAAAATGCCCATACCAGGTATAAAAATCAGTCTTAAGGATATCCACCTCCTTAATATTTAACTGATGATATCTTGATCATATCTTAATCTTGGAGAAAAATATAGCAGCCTGAAGCTGATCAAACAAATCATCTATCCTTAGGAGAGAGTACTTATTCTTTACAATTACCTTATTCAATTATTGATAATCAATACACATCTACAGGGAACCATCCTTTTTATGAACGAATAAAACCAGTGCACCCCATGGAGACATACTAGAATGGATAAAACCCTTGCCTAAAAGATCCTTTAGTTTCCCTTCATGCTCCTTCAACTCAACTGGATCCAATTTATACGGGGGAATAGAAATAGTATGAGTGTTTGGAATAACATTAATCCCAAAATTAATCTCCTTATTGGGAGGAAAGTCAGGAAGGTCATTAGGGAAGACCTCAGGAAATTCATTCACTATCAGGACAGAATGTAAAGAAGGACCCTAGAGTTAGAATCTTTAACCCAGACCATATAATAGAGTCATCCCTTGGATATTAATCTCTGAGCTCTGTGATATAATATGAACCTCTCCTTAAGAGCTAGGGAACTACCCTCCCATTAAATAATTGGCTCATTTGGGAATTTAAAGATAATCTTACAGGTTCGACAGTGTAGAGAAGTATAGCATGAATGCAACCAATCCATCCCTAACATAACATCAAAATCAACCATTTCTAATTCAAACAGATCCACCAAAGTCTTCCGACCACCCACAAATACCACACAACCCCAATAGACTCTCCTAGAAACCACAGAGTCATCCATCAAGGTAGAAATATGAAAAGAGTCCAAAATACACTCGAGAACAAATCCAAAATGCACAACCATAAATTGGATCACATATGAAATAGTAGACCCAAATCAAGTAATTAGTACACATCATGGGAAAAAAGTTTCAACATATCGATAATGACTTCAGGTGATGCCTCAAAATCCTGACGGGTAGTGAGAGCATGGAGTCAGTTTAGACCATTCCCAGAATTAGATGGTGTACCCTTTAGTGTCGGAGCTGAAGAAGAGGCAACAAGAACCTTATTTGCCCCAGTGGCAACCTTACCAACAACACAAATTTTAAGCATATGCACTAGCTGACCATATTTGAAGCACTTTTTCTTTTCTTTATCACAATAAACCCAATGCAATCGACCATAAAATCTATAATGAGAATAGGATAGAGCTGATTGGTCCCTACTAGCCTGAGATTGGGTACCCTATGCCCTATAATTATCGCCACCATTAAAATGCCTGTCACCCAACGACTTTGGGTAGGGAGCATTTGCCATCGAGTAAGACGTAGAATTATCCCACTTATTCTTGGTCCACTTTCTACCATCCCTTCCACTCTACTGTTAGCCACCATCCTACTAAAAATTCTAAACTTATTGCTCTGTCTCTTCTCTATCTTTGCCTACTTCTTCTTCTCTTCCTCAACATATTGTATGTACATAAATAACCTGGAGATGTCCATGTCCTTTTCAACAAGGCAGCCTTACTCCCTAAAATTAAGTCTCGGGATAACCTAAAAGAAAACTTCCTTATTCTAAAAACCAACTCTAGAGCGTACCGAGATAACCAGTGAAACTTTAAGGCATACTCTTTGATTGACATCTTGCCTTGCTTTAATTTAATAAACTCTTTTTCCTTCACCTTCCTTAACTCTCGAGGAAATAATGGTCCAAAAAACCACTAGAGAAATTATCCCATAGGGTTGACTCAACATCATCACCCCTTAACTATTCCTATTTCTCATACCATTGGTATGCTACATCTTTTATCTGGTACATAGCAAACTTCTCACCATTCATGATAGTATCATGCATAACGCAGAATATCTACTCTATCTCATTAATAAAATCTTTAGGATCCTCCTCAACCTTAACACCAGTAAAGGTTGGAAGGTTCAACCTCATAAACTGGTCAATCCTTGTGGCCTCAGATGATGGAGTAAAAGAAAAACCATACTCATCTTGGAAAGCTACTAATTGATCTAATATATGAATAGACTGATGAAACTCAACATTCGTCATATCAGCTTGAGGAGCTCGAGAAGGGTGGAGGGGATCAATGGAACTTTAGGAAGGAACTCAAGAACTAGACCCCCACATTAGGTCTGGACCCCATAAGTAAGACATGTTCCATCAATATTGTCCTCAGGTTAGACAAAGAAGTTTTCTTAAACTTTAGATCATCTAGGTGGAATGGACCAAAAAGCAAATAAACAGGTATTAGAGAAGATTTCAGTACCTTAAACCCTAAATCTCAAAAATAAAACATAAGAAAGAGAAATATTTCTAAATGCCTCGTCGCCTCTCTATTATGAGTGTGGCGCACTACACACCTTTAAAAGAGACCATACTCGACACGACTTTGTTGGAAACCCAATTAACATGAACCTAGGGCACCTGACATACCCAAACCAGGGCCTAGTCATGTTGAGTATCTCAAGTCCAACCATGTTCGGAGACCACCCCTAATACCCAATCATTACCTGCCCTACACCCTTATATTAGGTAAACACCGACCTATACAAGATATGGTAATTTTAAATTAAAGACATGATAGTAATCTTAAATCCAAAGTAAAAAACTACAACTAATTAAACATCCATTACCAATCCCAATGCCACTACCAATACCAATGTTAAAAATAATACCGACACGCCCATGCCCATAGTAGTCTAAAAAAGCCTCTAACCAAAGTTAAAGAATATTAAGTCTAGACATGCCCCCTACCATAGCCAAAACCAAAACCAAAGAAATAACAATATTGAAAAAAAGTTTATAACTTGAATGGGGTCTTCTAGAGTATGAAAGCTCACCACTTCAATCTGACTCAAAAGTTATCCCTGAATCCAAGTCACTAAGTAAGAGTAATAGTATGGCCAGTCCTGCATTGCATGGGGATAAAATACCCAAATATGGTTAGCAGAGTGAACGTAAGCATATACTCAAGGATAAAGATAAAATAATGGCATCATTTAAAATGAAATCAAATAACCATATGTAATCACATGTATACATATATATAGTACAGGGATAGATAACAAGTTAGCATGCATTAAATTCTTAACTTGAGTTGTAGGTTAACCATCATAAAATCTACCCATGGGCTATATGGGTTCAGCTCTTCCTGCTGAATGGGCCCCGGTGCATGTTCGCCTCACGAACAAGGGAAAATCCTGGGATAACTAGTACATCCCCCAAAATATAAGTGTGACATCATGTACATAATCACCTTGACCAAACCTCACATCGACAAACATTAGTTTCTAGTGTCCTTCCATCGGAGTCACACCTTCATGGCTAGCTATCACAACCCACCATTATTGCCCAATTAAACCTTTTACACATAACCAAACCACCAATTCCAGGATTTAATTATTAAGGCATTACAAAGTCATATTGTCATACCAACTATAGATGCACGCAATGTCATTAGCCAACCCTTAGGGGATTCCCATGTACCCCACAGACTTTATTGTTAAAATCACTTGGGGGAATCTTATGTACCCTGCAATATTTTCAATCCAATTCAATTTATACCATCAAAGCCTTTATAAGTCCTTCACTTGTTATTACCAAGGTTATGCCAAAACTTTATTGAAAAACACAATTTTAAATTGGTGAAATTATTATTCTCATTGAAAATTTAACTTTAATCTAATATAATTTATACCATCAAAGCCTTTATAAGTCCGTCATTTGTCATTACCAAGGTTATGCAAAAACTTTAATTCAAAAACACAAATTTATAGTGGTGACTATCATTCTCATTGACAATTTCACAAACAAGTTGAGGGAATACCATTATCAAAATCAAAATCATCTAATTTGGGGCTCAACCATAACCCCTCAATTTAATCACCATTACCATGCACCCACATGTGCAAAACTATAATTTAAAAAAGAAAACCATAATTAAACCATGAGAAATAATATTTATCCATGAACAACCAAAACCCCCAATCTTTATATCAAAGCAATAACAATACGATTAAAACCATACAGTAAACATATTCCTTGAGTGAAATAACAATGAGGGAGGAGTAACATGCCTTAGATACCAAGAAGTATGGAGAGAAACCACCCTTGAAAGCATTAATTGATTATCTTAATGAAACCCTAACTATTGCATGAACAGAGAGTTTGAGAGAGAATTTGAGAGTACTTCAGTAGGAATAATGTGTTAATGAAGTCCCAAAGGGTGTTTTAAGTCGTGGTATCAAAGGGAGTTAAAGGGGGAATTATCCAGAATGTCCCTAACTTAAAATTGTAAAAAGGTCACAAGTAGTTACGAGTCAACCTCTTTGACTCGTGACCACAATATATGACTCGTACCCTTGAGTCGTCACCAAGATAGTGAGTTGGACACCAATACACTATACATCATACAACTCCATGATCCCATATATTACTAGACTATACGATTCGTATGGTCTAATCATATCCAAGATAAAACCCAAAGGGACTTGATACTGGACAACATATGACTCAACCCTACAACTTGTAACCTATCCTCATGGCTCTTAGTGATCCACTCTTACTCAGAGCCAAGTCAAGTAACTAAGTTACTAATTTTGTTAAGGATCATCCTAACGGCCTATCACCACCCCTAATGACTCATACCACCAAGTCATTACCAAGATCGAAAACCCAACCACCACCACTGGACACCTAATAACTAAGGTTACCTAAACAATACCCACACCATATGACTCATATGGTTAAGTCCTCAATAGGACAGTGATCTCAAAGCTCAGGAAATTTCTATGGGTTAAAAACCTAGGGTGATTCAAAGTCTATTCTACTTAGATCACAAAAAAAAAACATTGCCCCAACCACTGATTTGTATGTGATAGAATTACTTAGTAGCTTTGAATTTATTCATCTACCTGCTTTAATGATGGAATATATTCACATATTCATTCATGGAAAAAATTGAAAATATTGCATGCCTTATGGATATTGGTTTAACAAAGTATTTGACCAATTTGGTATTGTCTATGAAAATGGAACCCAAGGACTTGTGCTACAAATTCTTAGCATGAAGACACTGGTCAAAACTGAATGTGTTAAATTAGGTAGCATTTCTCCAAGGGAGATCATTAAGTAAATAAAAGAAATTAAATTAACCTAGCTGCGAAGGATGAAAAATTTAGCAAGCTCTAGGTGACAATTCAATATCTCTCCAAAAAAAGACCATGTATCTCTGAAATACTTAGAATTAAGAATGTTAAACTGAAGAAGAGGGTTTAATCTTAAATGATGAGGTCCTTATCCTTAATGTACAGATAAGACATCTCAATAACCATTTGACCCTACTCCTTCAAAATCTTTTTCCCAGTCCTTCACTTATTAATACTTCTTGATTCCTATGGATTTTCCATTAGAACATTTAAATTATGAACTATAATGATACTTATCCACTACTTATGAATAAATCTTTGTTTTTTGTGTTATATTTGTTCCCTTTAAATTGCAAAGTTATTCTTCATGTTAGTGTTTCCCCAGTGGCTATGAGTTAACTAACCTGTACTTATATTTACCCTTGGCTTACCATTATTCCTTTTCAAGGATAATAAAAGGGAGAATACTGACTTTATGTGTACGGAAAAAGTGTAGTGTAACTGATGAATATGGTTATTATAAGTTGAGTTGAAGATTTAAATGGTATGCTAATAGAGGGAAGTAAGTGATATGCTAAATAGATGAATAAATAATGGCATAATGATAAAGGAAGTGTGTAAATGAATTAAATGAATAATGGTGTGTGATGATAGGGGGAAGAAATTGAATCTTTATAAGCAAATAACAACAAGGGACCAGGTCCCTATGTTACATGATGGTGGAAACATGATAATATGGGAAAATCATCTTTAGTAGTGGTACTCACATTTATTAAATGTGATGAATGCACATTGATTCTCAAAGCTTTGAGGTTGGTTTGTCATCATTAAAAAGGAGAAAAATTTCTATATGTAGTTTAGATGATGAGAAAATAACTGCAAAGGACCAGGTCCCTAGATGTTTGAGGCAATAGTATAGCTAGTACGCATCTGCATAGCTTTGTCTGTTTGTATAAAATATTAGCAGGTATTGCTTGTACTAATTTGGACACCTGTTCCAATGACATTTCATCCCTAATCATCACTCATCTATAAAAGGACAAAGATGCTTCTTCATCAAATAGTTTTTAAAAATACAAAAAAAGTGCTAAAGAGAGAGAAAGGCAAAAACTCCTATTTGATACTGATCAAGCTCTTTTTCCATATGTGTGTGGTGAATTAGAGAGCATCTTGAGTGAATCCTAATTTGTAAACTAATTAATCATAATATAAGAGTAATTATATTTTCTCTTTGCTTATAGAGTGCTTAGGTAGAGTTGCATAAGTTTGATACTGATTAGAGTTAATAAGTTTAGAGAGTGCCTTAGTAGAGTTGTCAAAATGATCTTATAGTAGAGGTATTACAAGCAAGAGGAACCTTGAGTTAGGTTCAAGTTTGAGTCTATAATCAATAGGTTTATTATAGTGAACTTTTGAGATGCTTATGAGGGCAAGTCATGGCTTTCCCTCTCTTGAGTAAGGAGGTTTCTACGTTAAATATTGTGTGTTGTTATTTTCCTACACAACCTTTAGGTTTCATGCACTTTATTGTTTGGTTACCTATGATTGACTTAGAGGGACCCAGTCCCTCACAATGTGGTGCAACCCCCATGGGTTCCAACAATTTGTTAGATGTCTTGGAAGGATGCCTAAGTATACTAAGTACTTGAAAGATGTGTTGACAAATAAGACAAAGCTAGGTGACATTGATTTGGTAGTACTCACTAAGGAGTGCATTTCAGTGGTGATAAGAAAGATGCCTGAGAATCTTAAGGACCTTGGGATTTTAATCCTCCCCATACAAATTGGTGAAAATGACATGGTCCATAATTTGAGTGATTTAAGAGAGAACATAGACTTGATGCCCTTTTTAGTGTGAAACACTCTTGGTTTGTGAAAATTAAGACCTTGTTCAGTGATGCTCCAAATGGTGGATAGAACAAGAGTGGTGCCCAAAGGAATTATAGAGGATGTTGTCATTAATGTTGGCAAGTTCATCATTCCTACTAAATTTATTATTCTTTATTATAATGTAGATGATGAGGTACCAATTATACTGGGACGTCCATTCTTGGTGACTGGAGGAACACTTATTAATATGAGAGAAACTATTCTAAAAATGAGACTAAATGGTGAAGAGGTGGTATTCCAAGTATACAAAGCACTCAATACACCTTCATACTATAAGAACATATGCATGATCACAACTATGCAAATAGCTGATGAGGGATGGAGGAGTTAAAACATCTAATGACTTCTTTAAAATCTCTAATATAGTTATTCAAACCAATAATTACGCCTAAAATTAGGAAACATAAAGAGGATCCTATAAAGGAAAGGGCAGAGAAATATACATACCTTGAGAGTAAGCACTCAAAAGGTCAAAAAATAATTAAAAAATAGTCTCCAATTAAGAGGAAGAGGATGAAAAAATATTGTTGAGAGTTATGATATGAGTCATGCCACGATAATAAACCAAGTGCTACTTGGGAGGTAACCCAAGTTAAGGTAGTCTTTTTTTTAGTTTTTTGTTAGTATCACCTTTGTTTTTGTTTTGTTTTGACTAAATAGGTTGAAGAAAAGTCTGAGTAATGGAAATCTAAACTAAGGAGAATGGCAATGACTGAGTGTGGGGTCCTTCAGACCTCTTTTATGATCATGATTGTACAACCTAGGCCTAGAGTCCTCAGGGAGTATTTCTATCCTCTATTTTAATTTATACTTTAGGGACAAAGTATAATTTTAAGTATGGGGTGGGTAATCTTGCGATTGTTTAGGATGAAATGTTGCTGTATGATTTCCATTTTAAGTATTTTCTAGTTCTTGACTAAATTTAAAAAAAACTATAAAAATATTTTATCTTTGTTTATTTTTAGTTTTTATTAGGGTTAGTCTAGTAGAAGCACACTTCACGTACCCCCTTGGTTTTTCTTTTTGATTCTCTTTTGAGGGGGCACCCTTTGAACCCATTATCCCTTTTTCATTTTAGGAGTACTTTTAATTTTTCTCATTAGTAATAGATGAGATTTTCTTGCTTATTTCTATGTATGATCTATGATTTTGAATATGAAAGCATGTTGAATGACTATTTCTTAGACACCTAGTCTCATTTATGTGACTCTTGTGTGATGTTGGCTTAATTTTGAATTCTTGGTATTGCTTCGTTTAACGTTTATATAGATCCTACTTGAAATGAGCATATTCTAGGCATAAGTAAGGCATTTCATTACATTCCATATTGTATATTAATCTCTAGAGCTTGCCTGATATATTTACAAAGTAGAATAAATAATGTTAGTTTTAGGAGTTAATATAGGCATTTCTTTGATAGCCATATTTATACCCTATTTACCTAACCTACAAAACCTTAGTTAGCCCATTAATCCTTTAGATTATTATTTTGTAGCCTCATGAGTAACTTATTCTCTCTTTCAATTGACCGTAATTTGATCCAAAAATCCTAAGCGATTTAATTGAAAGATTGAGGGGTTAAGGAATGTATGATTTAAGAAGGAAAAAGATGAAAGTTAATCCCAAAAATAGTAGCTATTGGTATGTTGAAAATGTTTATTTATTATTGGTGTGGAGTTGTAATGCCCTGAGTTTTTAGTCCTGAAACTTTTTTTTGAGTTTTGAGCTTTTTGCCCTATCAGTGACTCATCTAATGAGTCATAATGTGTCTTGATGGGTCAGGTGCCCTTAATCGTAAGGTATCCAGTGAATGGTGCTTGAGTTGCCATCTTGTGAACGACTTAGGGATATGAGTCATAATTACTCATATCGAGTCATTGGGATGGAATCGTAACTAAATTAGAAACTAATTGGCAAAATTCTAGTTTGACTATGTGTGGCTCACTATGAGCCATGAGGACTTTTTATAAGTCGTTAGCTGAAAATCATATGATGTCTAGTGCTTACCCAATTAGAGTTTCTGTTGACTATGACTAGACCCTACGAGTCATAGGGTCCCATTATGAGTGGAACTTATTAAATTGTAGGTCAACAGTGTGTGGGGGTCCTAGAGACTTTCTTGGTTAAGAATCATGGCGAAGCGTCATGAGAAATAACTATGAGTCACTGGTTGACCCCTAGTCAATGGCGGTACTTTTGTAGCTTTTAAGTTACGGGCATTCTAGATATCCCCCTCCTATCAAAATTAAAACCCACATCTTATAACCCTTTTAGGCTGTCATTAGCACTCAAAAACAAATCTAAGTAACTTTCCAAACACTCCAAAAGTATGTCTAAATTCCCTTAAGAAAGTCAAGCTAGAGTTTTATTAAATTGGTCATCTAATGGCTTAAGGGTCGATTTCTCTCAAAATTTCTTGGTGTTTAAAAAAGTTACTCTTCCCTCATTGTTAAATTTTTTAAAAAATGTTTTAAAGTATTTTTTATGAGATATTCATGTTGGTTTTATAACAAGGATTGAGGGTTTTGAATGGTTGTTGTTGCACAATGTTTTCCTAAGGTTTACATATGTTTGTCATGCTTTAATTATGGTTTTGAACTTGTGGGTGCATGGGTATGGTGAATGAACTAAGAAATTGTGATTTTTCCAAACTTGTGTCTTTTGAAGTAGTTATGACCCCAACCCCATAATGTGAAACTAGTTTTAATTATGAGAAATGTGGGAATTTGAAAAATTGATCCAAGGGGGTTGTGAATTTCCCCCGAGTGATGTAATTGGTTTGGTATGATGATACCAATAATGTATACCTAAATATGTATTATGTTTTAATGGATGGGATTTCATGATAAATATTTTAATTAGAATTTAATAAGGGTTGTGTAGCTGAGTCATAAAAGTAGAGGTTTGAGTGACCAATACTAGAAATCACATTTGCCGATGTGGGGTCAAAGTGAACAAGGAGGTTCGAGTCCCCCTTATTATTATTTCATGACTAGGAAGGTTTAAATCCCCATTAAGTCATTACATGATAAGGTGCTTAAGTCACCTTAGTATATGATTGGGAGGTTTGAGTCCCCTGTGCATATATAAGAGATTATTCTCTGATTCTTGCAGCTACACACATTGGGGCCTGACTAGGGGGTGAGAGATGGGGCCCATATTGCCCATGGGTACTTGTTATGAAGTTGAGATACACAGTTAGACTAAAGTTTTTGTATCCCCATGCGATACAGGATTTTTTTTACTTCTATTTTTGCTGCTCAGTGACTAGAATTTGGGATCAGCTCGTGAGTTGACATTAAAGTAGTAAGCTTCCATACATCAGAAGTCTATATTTAATGTTTTGGTCTCTTATGTCTTAAACTATTTATACTATTTTTGGCTATAGTCGAGTTTATGTATCGACACTTTATAGATATTCAATTTTGGTTCATTGTTTAAAAGGTTTTGTTTGGACTACTGTGGTTATTCAGCGGTGTTGATCTCTTGTTTGTCCGGTCACCAGTGGTCGGTTATAAACATGTTTTGAATTTTTGTAATCTTATTGCATGCTATATTATTATATGTTCGGAATTCATCCGACCTTGGGGGATGTTGGGTTTCGTTTAGTTAGGCACAAGGGGTAATCTCCAGTCCACGTGGGACTTGAAATACCCATTATGTCTAGGCCCTAGTTTGAGTCATGATAGAGATGGTATCAGAGCCTAGGTTTGGTGTCATTAGATGTACAGCAAACCTGTGTTAAGTAGAGTCTTATTTATGGGTATGTAGCACACCACACTTATAAGGGAGAGTCTATGAGGCATTTAGGAATGTTTCTTTTTCTTGTTATTTTATTTCAAGATATATAGACAAAGGTCTTGAATCTTCTCTAATTCTTTTGTGTTCGATTTTTGGATCTTGCCTCCTAGAAGATCTAATATTCGCACTAATTCTTCTGTGCCATCTAAGGATAATATCGACAGAGCTTATCTAACTTCAAGAGTTCAGATCCGGTCTAGGGTCACTTCTTTTTATTGCACTGAGGGAGCTCCACCTATTCCTCCTATCCCTTACTTGGCACCTAGAGTTGATTTATCTAATGCTGAGTTTCTCTAGTTGATTTACTCGCTTACCCAATTGGTTGCCTCTCAGACTGAGTGTGTTGCTTTTTTTTCTCCATTATCTAAGACCACTAGGGCTAGCAAATTCATAAGGTTGAGTCCTCCTATTTTCATTGGTTCTAAAGTTAAGAAGGATCCTTAAAATATTATTAATGAGATGAAAAATATTTTTTGTGTGATCCATTCTTCTGATGTGGAGGGTGTAGAGTTTGGTGTTTATTGGTTAAAAGATATAACATATCAATGGTATGAGGAGTGGGACTAGTCTAAGGGTGATAGTGCTGAGTCTGCTTTATGGGATAATTTTTCTAGTGTCTTCCTTAACCGATTTTTCCTTAGGAGTTGAGGGAGGCGAAGGTCGAGGAATTTCTAAATCTGAAACAAGGCAGAATATTAGTAAAGGAGCATGCCTTTAAGTTTCATTAGTTGTTGCGTTATGCTCCCAAATTGGTATTTGGCATGAGGGATAGATTAAGAAAGTTTTCTTTGGGGTTATCCCATGAGTTGATCTTTGAGCGAAAGGCTGCCTTGTTAAACAAGTATATGGACATCTCTAGACTTATGGTGTAAACACAACAAGTAGATAAAGAGACAAAAAGAAAATTAAAATGGTTGGGAGGCAGAATAAGAAGTTTCACTATTTGGATCAGTGTAGAGATCAGTAGCAAAGTGGTAGAGACGGTGGGAAGTTATCTAAAAATTAGTGGGGCAATTCTGGTTCCTACTCTACGACTAGTGCTCCTTACCCAAAGCTACTGGGTAAACATCATTCTTAGTATGATTATGTGTTTAGCACACTAGGAGCCCAGTCGCAGGATAGTAGGGATCAGTCAACTCTATCATATCCTCCCTATAGATTTTATGGTTAGATGTATTTTTTTATGGGGAAGGGAAAAAAGAGTGCTTTAAATGTGGTCAATCTTGTCATCTGTAAAGTGATTGTCCTTCTAAGGTTGCTTTTGGGGCTAATAATGTTCCATCGTAGCTTCATCTACTACTGCACCAAAGGGTGCTACTTCTACTTCTATATCTGGCACTGGTCAAAACCATCTGTATGCCATTACCACCCACCATGATTTTAAGGCATCCCCTGATGTTGTTACTGGTATACTTAAACTATTTTCTTGTGATGTATATTATCTACTTTATCTCGAGTCTGCACTCTCTTATAAGAACCTTTATGAGGTGATCCACTTTGACTTTGATCCTGAATGTATTTCAAACCCCCTCTGTATATACACCCTAGTGGGTGACTCTATTATGGCTAAAAAAGTCTATATGGGTTGTGTGATATTAGTTCATGGCAGGGAGACCATGTTGGATCTAATAGAGTTAAACATGTTAGACTTTGTTGCGATTTTATGGATGGGTTAGTTGTATTCATGCTATGTGTCTATTGATTGTCGGACCCAAAGGGTCAGTTTCAATTTCCCAAATGAGACAGTAATCGAATGGGTAGGTAGTTCCCTAAAGATAAAAGAAAGGTTTATTTCGTATTGTAGAGCCCAAAATTAGTTTCCAAAGGGTGCCTCTATCACTTAGTCCATGCTAAGGATTCGAGATCCATAGGTCATTCTATACAGACTTTCCCTGTGGTCTATGAATTTTTTGAGGTGTTCCTTATTGATCTTCCTAGTATTCTTTCCTATAGGGAAATTGATTTTGGGATTGATCTTCTTCCATACACTCATCCTATTTCAATACCTCCTTATAGGATGGCTCCGACTGAGTTGAAAGAACTCAAGGAGCAGTTGAAAGATCATTTTGATACGGGTTTTATCTGCCCTAGCGTATCTCTGTGGGGTGCTCCTATTCTTTTCGTGTGTAAGAAGAATTGTTCCCTTCGGATGTGTATTGATTACCGCCAATAGAATAAAATAACTGCGAAAAATAAATATCCACTTTCAAGGATTGAAGATCTCTTTGATCAGCTTCAAGGTGCTAAGATTTTTTTAAAAATCAATCTTCGGTCTGGGTATCATCAGTTGAAGATTAGGGAGGCGAATATCCCTAAGACTGCTTTTTGAATGTGGTATGGTCATTTTGAGTTTTTGGTGATGTCCGTTGGCTTAACCAATTCCTCAGCCGTGTGCATGGATTTTATGAATCGGGTTCTACATCCTTTCTTAGATTTGGTTTTTATCGTCTTTATTGATGATATTTCATATATTCCAAGTGTGAGGTAGATCATGTGGATCACTTACTCCTTGTATTACAGCTACTAAAGAATCAACATTTATATGTAAATTTTTCTAAGTGTGAGCTCCGGTTGAATATTGTCACTTATTTGGGTCATGGTTTTTCTAGTGATGGGATCATGGTGGATTAGAAGGTTTCTGAAACATCTAGACTTAGAACCATTGAAAAACTTTATCTTTTAGGGTCACTACGGTGGAAACGACTAGGGGATTTAGCTCAACCCCATTGATATGAGTCGTATCCTTCTTCTCCTCCCCTTTCATATCTTAGGTACTATAGTGAGGGTCACTTACTTACCTAGGTATGAGTGACCCTCCTCTCAATCATACCTAAGGGTATGATTCATAGCTAGGGGAGTCGTATGAGTGGGGTCTTAGCTTAGAGTGGACTGTTCTTGTTACGAGTGGAGTATACGAGTTAGGGATGAGTCTTACCCTTTGGATATGACTCATGGGTGTATGTTCATATCCTTAAAAGTGTGTGTGACTTAGGATAAGCCTAGGATATAAGTCAGGGTACCACTCATACCCTAGGGTACGATTCCCTTAGTGAGTTATGTGGTGAGTCATACCCCTGGACGGGTCTATTTTCCAACATGTAACTAAGGGCCTTGTAGTAATTTCCCATGTCTAAGGCCTTAAAACCTCTCACTATATAAGTGTGTGTAGCCTCTTAAACATCTATTTTGATAGTTCAAACACCCTAAGTACTCTCTCAAGCTCATCTTTGAAAGATTAGAGGCTAGGGTTTCAAGGGTGATCTTGAAGAGGAAAAGTGAAGTCACTATTCTTGGAGACTCAAGTTGTCTAAGGAATGTAACTCTTTCCCTTGCTAAATAACTCTAAACCCACGTATTTCACACTTGGATTAGTAAGTGTAGATGGTGGTTTTGAAATCAAATGAAAAGGGTTTTATTGTATGATGAATAATGATGTTTATTGTTTAGACTTTTGTTTATACATGTTGTTGATGGTAGTTTTCACACATGAATGTTTGTTGTATGTGTTCTAACATTGGGGTCTTGAGTAACCCTAGTCTTGATGATTTCTACCATGAAATTATCCTTGGTAAAGGCACGTACACAAGGTGTTTATGAAAATGTCTAATTGAGATGTCTAGTTACATGATGATGATGTTTTGAACTAAGGAAATGGCCCAATATTTATGAATTCTTGATAAATGATATTGTGAAGGCAAAGTGAGCCATGTATTGTATAATTTATGACCTTCATGGTTTTATGAATAAGAAGGGGGTTAAAGTCCTTAATATGAAAATGAACTTAAATTGTGTGTTGAACTAAATTATGGTATAGAATTGCCAATGAAATGGCCTATAAGGGTCTTAAGGACCATAGTTTGAGTTATATGATGAGTTGAATTTAGGCATATTCCTATTGAAATAGTTGAGCAATGAAGGCTCCCATGATGACTATGTGGTCATGTATGGTGTTGAAATTGGCTATATAGGTTAATGTGCTCATGTGTGGAATTGAATGTATGTAGATGCATGGATAGAGAATTAGAGTCCCAATGTCTACTAATAATAGCCATGATGGCTTGAGGTTAAACTCCCTTGCCTAATAAAATCACTTGTGGTTAAAGTCCCTTGCATAATGAGATCTTATAAGGTCGAAGTACCTTTCCAAATAAATTGGCTTAGGGTTAAAGTCCTCTATCTAATATGAAATGAGGTTAGAGTCCCTTTTTTAATATATGAGTATGTGGTTAGAGTCCCTTGCTTGAATGAATGTGTATGAGTGGTTAGAGTCCCTTACTTATATGAATATGTGTGAGTGGTTAGTGTCCCTCACTTGAATAGATGCGTATGTGGCTAGAGTCCCTTACTTTATGATATGTGAATATGGTTAAAGTCCTATTCCTAATAAGAAAGGCTTGAATATATAAGTATGGAAGGTTAGAGTCCTCTATTGCATGTATGATGAAAGAGTGTTTCCAAATTATTCATAAGACTTGCCCCATTGGTTAGCATGTGATATGTCTATATTTATGGATAAGGTTTTGAATGTGATTGAATATGTTATATATTGACTTGTTGTTGAATGATGATGTTATTTTATCTTTATCCTTAAGTTACATGCTAGAGTTCTAATGTCTAACTGTCTCCAGATGCTATGTCTCCTTGTGATATAAGGGCTGGAGCATTATTTTCTCTTCCTGCATAGTGATTAGGTGATCGAAGTAGTTCGTGCATTGGATACGAAGTGGTGAGCATCCTTATTTTGGAAGGCATTCATTCTTGGTCCTCTATGTTTAGACTTAGCCTTATTTTGACTTGGTTTGGATATAATCGTATACATTTTTAAACTTCAGTCGATATAAAGGTAATGTGGATGACTGTGGACTTGGAAATGTTGGTTAGTCTAACAAATCTAATGAAGTGATTAGCCATGTTTAAGTCACAACTTCTAGTATTATTTCCACTATCTTATATGGTCAGGATTCACCCAATTTATATGATTGATATGATGATTGTGATGGGCAACCTCCGATTTATGTGGGCTTGAGGTGCCACATGATTTGGCTCAGTTTTGGGGAATGTCAGTTGTGGTGGTTAAGAAGTGGCTTAGACCCATAAATCCATCTAAAATGCAGAACGTCTGGGTTTAATCGATTATTATAGATGGTTTATGGAAAGTTTATCTTCTATTGCTGGCCTATTGACTAAGTTGACTCAGAAGAAGGTGAAATTCTTATGGTCTGATGCTTGTGAGGGTAGTTTTGAGAAGCTAAAAGATAAGTTAACATTGGCTATGGTCTTGACTCTGCATAAAGGCACTGATGGTTTTGTTGTCTATTGTGATGCATCTTGGGTGGGCTTGGGTTGTGTGTTGATGCAGCATGGCAAGGTGGTTGCTTATGCTTCTAGACAGTTGAAGGTTCATTAGAAGAATTATTCGACCCATAATTTGGCATTATTACTGATGGTGTTTGCATTAAAGATCTGGCAGCATTATTTGTATGGGGTCCATGTTGATATTTATTCTAATCATAAGATCAAGCAATAGTATTCACCTAGAAAGAATTGTATCTCAGGAAAAGAAGGTGGCTTGAGTTGCTAAAGAACTATGATATGAGTCTCCACTATCATCCAAGTAAAGCTATTGTGGTTGATGATGCTCTTAAAAGGTTATCCATAGGAAGTTTATCTCATATGGATGATGAGAAATGGGATTTATTGAAAGATATTCACCATTTGGCTAATCTCAAAGTTCGTCTCTTGGATTTTGAAGATGGTGGTGTGATTTTTCAAGAGGTGGCAAAGTCATCTCTTAGTGCTGAAGTAAAGAAGAAGTAAGAGTTAGATCCTATTCTAATACAAATCAAGAATGATGTAGGTAGGTAGAAAGTAATGGATTTTGAAATTAGTAGTGATGATATCTTGAGGTACCAAGACAGATTGTGTGTTCTCGATATTGATGTGTTGTGAGAAAGAATTTTGTCTGAAGATTATTAGTCGTGATATACTACTCATCCTAGTTCAATTAAAATGTATCATGATCTTAAATAAATTTACTAGTGGAATGATATGAAGTGGGATATGGCCAATTTTGTGGCTGAGTACATGGTGTGTCAGCAAGTGAAGGTAGAACACTTGATTACCGGTGGGTTGACTCAAGAGATTGAGCTATCAATGTGGAAATGGGAGATAATTAATATGGATTTTGTTACTAGTCTTCTTCAGTCTCACCAGTAATTTGATTCGACATGGATCATCATGGATAGAATAACTAGGTTTGCTCACTTCTTGCCAGTAAGGACAAATTTCTCTTCTAAAGATTATGCCAAGTTGTTCATTGAAAAGATTGTGAAGTTGCATGTACTCCAATTTCCATCATATCCGATTGGGGTACTCAATTCTTATCTTACTTTTAGAGGTCATTCCAACGATTACCCTCGGTACTGCTTTTCACCCGAAGATGGATAGGTAAGCAGAGAGGATGATTCAGGTCATAAAAGACATGCTTTGGTCTAGTGTGATTGATTATGGGGATGGTTGGGTTGACTACTTGCCTTTCATAGAATTTGTCTACAATAATAGTTATCACTCTATCATTAGTATGGCTTCGTTTAAGACTTTATATGGTAGAAGTTAAGGTTGTTGGGAATAAGATGATTGGTCCTAATTTGGTTCACCAAGATATGGAAAAAGTGAAGGTGATTCGGGATGACTTAAGGCCACTCGAGGCTGTCGAAAGTCCAAGGTGGATGTGAGGTGAAGGGTGCTAGAATTCAATATTGGTGATTTGATGTTCTTAAAGGTATCCCCTATGAAGGGGGTGATGCAATTTGGAAAGAAGGGGAATCTTAATCCCCATTATGCCACTCCGTACTTGGTGTTGAAGAGGATTAGTAATGTTGCATATAAATTGGAGTTGCCTTCTAGTTTGACCTCCATTCATTTGGTGTTTCATTTTTTGATATTGAGGAAGTGCGCAGGTAATCCTTTGACGGTTGTTCCTTTAAATGAGGTGGTTATCTCAGATTTCTTATCCTACGAGAAGGTCCCAATTAAGATTTTAGATCATCAAGTCCGTTGATTGTGAACAATGGAGTAGCTTTAATAAAAGTTCTATGGAAGAACCACAAAGTTGAGGAATCTACTTGGGAAGATGAGGAGGACATGATGTTCAAGTATCCATTTCTGTTTTCCCGTTCTTGATAATCGTGCTTAAGGTAAGTGTATTCCTTAACATATTTGTTTTCTAACTTTGTTAAAGAAATTGGTGATGTCTATGGCATCCTTGTTTTCTGTCGTTGTTAAAGGTAATATTTGAGGTATGTGAAGTCAAATCGTGCTAATAAATGCCAAGTCCTATCATTCGAAGACAAATGATCCTAAGGGGGGAGTATGTAATGCCCTGGGTTTTTGGTCCATGAAAATTTCCTAAATTTCTAGTTTCTAGAATAGATACGACTAATGAGTACCGGTCATATATTAGGCTACAGTTCGTATGGGTTGGTCTATGCTGACCAGTATTGGTTGGTGTGTTGGATTGGTTTCTAGAATGGATGCGACTTGGTGGATACGGGCCATCTTGTTTGGGATTTTTTTTCACTTAATCTTAGACTTGTTAGCTTAATGTGGATCTGAGTAGAGTGGCTCACCATAAGCCATAGGTTTGGATATGATTCGTACCATAGACTCGTATGGTAGACAATGTTCAATCCTCTTTGATTCTATTCTGCCAAGGGTCCAGATCGTATCCTTATGGTATAACTTGATTTAGGTAAGTCATACTTTAGATAGTGTTGGGTCTAAGGGGGAGTCCTATGGTACGAGTGGTGTGTACCACTCATATTAGAGGGTACGACCGGTATGTTTAAACGTACCCCCAGATGGGAATTTTATGCAATTTAAGTGAGGTCAATCTAGATATTTCCCCACTTAACGTATTAAGGTCCCACGACTTTTAACATACTTAGGAGGTTACTTTCCCTATTATTCTATTCGTTGACACTTAGAAAACACTCTATAATCCTCTCTAAGGCTTTTGGTAAATGAGGTTTTTGGTAAATGAAGGCTAGGATTTTATTAAGGTGATCAATTTGGGGCTTGCGTTAGTGATTTCTCTCTATCATCTACTCAATTTAAGGCATTTACTCCTTCCCTCATTGTTAGTTTCAACTAAAGGCATATTTTGTATATTGTTTTCATGGAATAATTGTTATATGATTTTGTGTTTTCAAATAAATATTGGGGGTTTTGGTTAGAATGGCTTGGTTATGGTTTTCTGATGTTTTAATTATGTATTTGCATGTTTTAATGGTGGTTTGGATACTTTGGTACATGGGAATGGTTAATTGGTATTTGATTTTGTTTTTGGATATACTATGCCCCCAACATGTTTGATAAAATGCCTATGAGAATGCTTTTACTAAATTGTTGGACTTTTTAATAGAACTATTGCATGGTATGGTTTGGTAATGGAATCCCAAATGGTATAAATTGTTTAATTGGTTTGTAATGATTAAATAGAATGGTTTAGTGGTCATGATTATGGTTAAAAGAACTCTTTGTGGGGTACAATGGAATCCTTCAAGTAAACATGTTAATGAACAACTTGTGGGGTTCATGGGACTCCCCCAAGCAAACATAAGAATGGAACACTTGTGGGGTACATAGGACTACCCCAAGTTAAATTGTAAATTGGTAAACGAGAATTCCTTAACCTCTTAAGGTTCGGCTAAGGACAATACTTGCAAGTTATAACCGGTATGATGATACCACTATTAATAGCCTTGGTTAATAATATATAAAATAATGGATTTGTTGGTTGGAAATGGTTTTAATTGAGAAATAATGGCGGGGTGTGATAGCTAAACATGAAGGTGGAAGTTCAATGAACAATCACTGGAAACTCATATTTCTCGACATGAGGGGTTAGTCATGGCAACTATATGTGATACTATGAGGTACGCAGAGTCCTCTAAGTACACTGTACATATGTATCATGGAGAGCTAAGGGTACTTGGGAATCCTTTACTCTTATGGTATCTTTGATTTGTGCACCACATGCATCGGGTCCCATTCAGGGGGTTACACTTGACCCATATATCCCATGGGTGGTTTTAGGATAATTAAGCTACACATACCTAGGTTAATGATTTTAAATGTATGCTAAACCTGGTTCCTTTTTCTGACATGGTTATATATATATATGTATGGTTTGTATGGATATGGTTGGTTTACTTGGTTTTCATAGATGACATTATTTTATCCTTATCCTTAGTTCATTCTAGCGTCCACCCACTAACCCATCTTAAGGGAGTTGTATCCCCACACAATGTTAGAATCATCCATTCTACTCTTCCCGCATAGTGATCGGATTTTGGGATCAGCTTTTTGATTAAAATAGTGAGCTTTTAACTTTTTGAAAGGCTCCATTTCATGTTCATGGATGTTTTTACACACTTTGGTTCATTTATAGATATTGATTTTTTCTATGGTTGGGGCATGGCCCAAACGAATATATGTTTTCTTTTTGTTAGAGGCTTTTACGGAACTACTATGGGTTGGATCGGTATTGGTGTCAGCGTTAGTATTTGCATTGGTATTGGGGCTGATATTGTTGGACTAAATTTCTCATTGTTCCATCCTTTTATATTATGTTATGGAACTTAGTTTTGCTATTATTTTGGCTTTGGCTTATAGTTTTGGTTGATTATGGCTGTTGGTTGAGTTTATTTAGGTTGGTCTCGGTTATAGACCCATCCTAGAGTCTAGATTAGTACTATTACATACTATCTTGTTATATGTTTCGAATTTATCTGATTCAAGGCATATGCTGGATGGTTGGGTTGGATATCAGGTTAGGTCTCCAGTTTTGGTTAAACTTGAGATGCCTATTACGACAAGGCCCTTGGTCGGGTCGGGTCAAGTTGGTATGAGAGCCTTAGGTTTATGGTCTATTGGGAGTCCAAAAAGTCATGTCAAGTAGAGTCTTATTTAAGGGTGTGTAGCGCGGCACAGTCATATGGGAGAGGCTACAAGGCACTTTGGAATGTTTCACTTTCTTGGTATTCTATTCTCAAGCTTTGAGTCTACGTCTTGGAATCTTCTCTAATCCCAATTTGTTTGTTTTTCAGATCATGCCTTACCAAACTAGAACACAAAAAAACTCTTTTATCCCATCTGATGACAACATAGAATTGAAATAGGGGATCTATACTCAATTTAGAGGTCTAGTCCCTCATATTTCTATAGTTCCACCAATTGCTACTAGTCCTCTTCAACGTGAGGTGATGAATGCAAAATTTCATCAATTGATTCATACTATTACTTAGTTGGTTACTGCTCAAGCTGAGCGGGATGCATCTGGCATTTCATCTGCTGAGGACACAAGGTTTGACTGGTTTATGAAGATGAATCCTACTACTTTTACTATTATGAAAATGGAGAAGAATCCACAAGGTTTTTTGTATGAAATGGAGAAGATATTCAAGGTGATTCAAGCCATAAAGTTATTTTTATAGCTTATCAGCTCAAAGATGTTGCATACCAGCGGTACAAAGAGTGGGTTAGGGATAAAGGTAATGCTGAAGAGATGTCCTTATGTGAGACTTTATCAAATGCTTTTCTAGATCGCTCTTTCCTCAGGATCCGAGGGAAGCGAAGGAGGGGAAATTTGTCAATATGAGACAAGGAAAATGTCAGCTAAGGAATATGCCTTGAAATTTTATCAGCTATTAAGGTATGCTTCAAAATTGGTGTCTGATATTAGGGTGAGGATGAGAAAGTTTACTTCTGGACTATCTTGAGAGTTGATCCTTGAAAGTAAGATTACGTTGCTGATCAAGGATATAGATATGTCGAGGTTGGTGGTTCATATGCAACAGGTGGAGGAAAAAAAAGAAAGCAAGCTGAATTTGGGAAAGGCAGAGTAAGATATTCAGGTCTTCTGAATAAGGTGGTGGGCAATATTAAGGTAGTTAGGATGGTGGTAAGTGGCCAAAGAAGAAGTAGGGGAGTTTTGGTTCCTTTTTTTTATGCTAGTGCTCCTTACTCGAAGCCTTTGGCTGATAGGAGTCAGCAGGGTAATGATAATTTTTAGGCACAGAGTGCCCAATCTCAGGCCAGCAGGGTATAATTGGCTTTTTCATACCTTCCTTTTTGGCTGGCTCTATGTTTGTCTTTATTAGGAATTTTATGATGAAAGGAGGGACAGGTGTTTTAAATGTGGTCATCCAGACCATACGCTCAAAAACTGTTTGGTTGGTAAGTGTGCTTTGGGAGCGGTCAAAGCTCCGATTGCTTTATCTTCTGCTCCTGCACCTAGTAGTTTTGCTTTGGCGTCTACTCTTATTTCTAGTGCCGGCACTAGTTGGAATAGGCTATATGCTCTTGCATCTCGATAGGACTCCGGGTCATCATCTGATATCATCATCTGATGTCATGACTGGTACGGTATAACTCTTTTAATGTGACGTGTATTGCTTGTTTGATCTGGGGTCTACATTCTCTTATGTGACCCATTTGTGGCTGTATATTTTGGTTTTAATCCTGAGGTAATTTCAGATCTTGTTTCTATTTCTACCCCGGTAGGTGACTCTGTTATTGCTAAAATGGTCTATAGGGTGTGTGTGGTATCTATTAGTAGTAGAAAGACTTTGGTGGATTTATTTAAACTGGATGTAGTGGATTTAGATATTATTTAGGGATAGATTAGTTACACTCTTGTTATGTGTTCTTAGATTATCAGACCCGTAGTGTCGTCTTTAGGTTCCCTGGTGAACCAGTTATGTAGTGAGAGGGTGGTTCCCTAGCTCTTAGGGGAAGATTTATTTCTTATCATAGAGCTTAGAGATTAATCTCCAAAGGGTGTCTCTATTATTTAGTCTGGATAAAAGATTCTAACTCGGAAGGTCCTTCCTTACATTCAGTTACGATGGTAAATGAGTTTCCTGAGGTCTTTTCGAATGATCTTCCTGGCGTTCCTCTGAATAGGGAGATTGCATTTGGTATTGATTTGGTTCCAAACACTCGTCCAATATATATTTCTCCATATAGAATGGCTCTGGCTTAGTTGAGGAAACTCAAGGAGCAACTTAAGGATCTTCTGGATAAAGGGTTTACTCATTGTACTGTATCCCCATAGGGTGCACCTTATTATTTGTGAGCAAGAAGGATGGTTCCTTTTGGATGTACATTGACTATTGGTAATTGAAAAAGGTAACGGTTAAGAACAAGTATCCTTTTCCAATGATAGATAACTTGTTTGATCAGTTCCAAGGTGCCAAGTTCTTTTCTAAGATAGATCTTTGGTCTGGGTATCATCAGCTTAATATTAGGGAGGAGTATATCCCTAAGATGGATTTTTGTACTCGGTATGAGCACATTGAGTTCATAGTTATGTCATTTGGTTTGACTAACTCCCCAACGACATTTATGGATTTGATGAATAGGGTTTTTAGGTAGTTTTTGGATCTTTTTGTCATTGTGTTCATTGATAACATTCTGGCTTATTCTAAGAGTGAGGTGGAACATGATAATCACCTCTGTGTGATATTACAGACCTTAAAGGAGCAACAGTTGTATTCCAAGTTCTCTAAGTGTGAGTTTTGGTTGAATACTGTAACTTTCTTGGGCGATATTATTTCTAATGAAGGGATCATGGTGGATCTGCAAAAGGTGGTTGTGGTGAAAAGTTGGCATACACCTACGACACCAACTAACATTCGGAACTTCTTAGGTTTGGTTGGATATTATAGGGGGTTTATAGAAAGATTCTCAATGATAGCTTCCCCATTCACTAAGTTGACTTAGATGTACATGTTTATTAAGAAAGACCCAAATCTTTGCTGAAAAGATGGCTTGAGTTGTTGAAATATTATGATATAAGTGTGTTATATTATCCGGGTAAGGACAATGTGGTGGCAGATGCCCTTAATAGGTTGTCTATGGGTAGTGTTGGCCATATAGAGGATGAAAAGAAGGAGTTAGTCTGTGAGGTTCATCAACTTGCTAGATTAGGTGTTCAGTTGGTTAATTCGGCTGGAGGTAATACATGGGTTCTGAATAGTTCATAATCTTCTTGGTTGTCAAAGTAAAAGAAAAGCAAGATAGGGATCCTAGTTTAGTTAAGTTGAAGGAGGCAGTTAGAGATCAGAAAGTTGAGGTTTTCTCCCAAAGGGAAAATGGTGTACTTCGTTGTCAGGACAGGTTATGTGTTTCAGTTATTGATGATCTGAGATAACAAATTTTAGCAGAAGCGCATGATGTGGGTACTCTATCCACCCTAGTGCCACTAAGATGTACTGTGACTTGCAAGAAATCTATTGGTGGAGTGGTATGAAAAAAGATATTGTAGAGTTTGTGGTTAAGTATTTGAACTGTTAGCAGGTCAAGGTTGAGGACCAAAGGCCTAGTGGTACATTGCAGGAGTTTAGCATCCCCACTTTGAAGTGGGAGGTGCTGAATATGGATTTTGTGATAGAGTTGCCTCGTATACATCGTCATCATGATTTGATTTGGGTTATTATTGATAGAAGACCAAGTCATCCCATTTCTTACCAATTCATACTTTATACTCAACTGAGGATTATGCTATACTCTAACTCAGAGAGTTGGTTAAGTTGCATGGATTCTATTGTCTATTATTTCTGATAGAGGTACTCAGATTACCTATCACTTTTGGATGGCTTTTTAGAAGGGCCTTGGTACCCAAGTTCATCTCAGTAAAACTTTTCATCCTCAGACTATTGGTCAGGTAGAGAGGACCATTCAGACTTTAGAATATATGTTGAGGGCCTATGTTATTGACTTTAAAGGTAGTTGGGATGACCACTTACCTTTGATTGAGTTTCCATACAACAATAATTATAACTTCAGTATTCAGATGGCTCAATTTGAGGCTCTCTATGGAAGGAGATATTGATTTCGTGCTGGTTCATTTGAAACATGTGAGGCTTTTATGATAGGGCCAGATTTAGTGTTTGAAGCAATGAAGAAAGTTCATTTGATTTAACAGAAGCTAAAGACAGCGCAAAGTCATCAGAAATCTTGAGTTTAATGTTTGTGACTTGGTCTATTTGAAAATTCTATGAAGGGAGTGAAGTGATTATTGAAGAAGGGGAAGCCCAGTCTCCACTATGTTGGCCCTTATAGAATCTTGAACCATTTTTGAAAGGTAGCTTATGAGCTTGAGTTGCCTGTGGATTTAGCATTAGTACATCCAGTGTTCCATGTTTCTTTGTTAAAGAAATGCATCGGTGATTCAGCTGTTGTTGTTCCTTTAGAAAGTATGAATGTTCAAGATTGTCTTTCCTACCAAGAAGTTCCTGTTGATATCCTTGATTGTCAGATTCATGGCTAAGGAATTAAAAAAGTTCCCATGGTTAAAGTTTTATGGCGGAATCAGCCTATTGATGGAGCTACTTGAGAAGCAAAAGCAGATATGCGAACCAAGTACCCTTATTATTTCTGTGCAAACTCAGATTCAGTGTGAGGTAATGATATTCCTTATATTGACTTTTTTTTGTTCTCTACTTTAGCTATGTAACCATTCTCATGTCATTGCATGCGTTCACGAAATCAGTTCAGTTCATGTATCGTGCTTCAGACTCAGTTATGTAATCATGTTCCAAGTCATGCAAGTTCAGTATACGATCTTAGTTGCCTTAGTGTTATCAGTATAATTAGCGTCATTTAAGGACGAATGTTCCCAAGAGGGAGATATTGTAATACCCCATAAGATCCTAATCTCGGTTCAGTTGTAGTTGCATGGTTAAGGGATCCAAGGCTTAATATTTTCACTAAGCCTTAAGGACTTAGTCATTTTCAAGACCCCTAAACTTCACAAAAAAATTTTTTTGCTTTCCCGGCCCTGAGACGTTGGTTTTTATGTTGAAACATGATTGAGGCAGTTAAAGGTGTGGTCCGGAGGAGTTTTAGGATTTTTGGAGGGGATTTGGGGTGTGTTTGGATAGTTGAGGCTGAGAGACCTCGTGATAGGCCCGTGATGCGAGGGTGGCTCCATATGTGAAGAGGGTTGCAATGCGATGGTGGCTTCACCAAGCAAGGGTAATGGCGCGAGGGCTACTTCACCCAAGCAAGGGTCGCGGCGGGCCAAGGGTATTTTCGTCAAGTTTTTTGTTAATGAAAATCAAAGGGCAGTGGGGTCTTTTCTCCTCATATTCATGATATTCGGAAAGATTTTTGTTCATTCGCTTTACTGGCAGAGCGGTATACCGAAAAAACCCAAATCATCCATAACATAATTAGGGAATTCTTAAAAGCATTATTTGCCCCTTTCTCTCAAAATTACTCTCAAGAAACCCTCCTTATTTCCCAAAAATAACATCCAAGCCCCTTTCTTAAGAAATCAAGAGTTCAATCTTCCAAGTTCAAAAAACCGTCATGAAATCTTTAAGAAACTATCTATTGAGGTATGCGGGCATTCATTAATGGGTTCCTTTCACCCATTGATCCTAACAACCATATTTTTAACTTAAAAGTATTAATCTCATCCTACTTTGTAAAATTAATCTATGAATCTCTTGCTAAATCAATTACAAGCCATGTTTACAAGTGCCTACAAGTGAATTAAGCTATTTCATGTTTTGACTTGCAAGATTTTATGTTATGTTCCATTGTTTTCATGTCAAATCCCCAAGTTATGAACTTAGCCATGTAATCATGTTGTTTTCTCATGCCTAACCCTTCTCCATGTTCAAATTCATGCTTCTCACTTATTGTGTGAAATATTTATGTCTTGAGTCTTTGAACCATGATTCCATACTATAGTTTTAAGCTTGATATCGTATTTTAGGATCATTCAGTGCTGGCGGGTTAAAAACACCCGATACCTATGTATTTACATGATTTCAGATTTTCAGATGATAAGTCAGTTACACCATGACTCCTATCATTTTACTCAGTTGTTATGATAATGTTTAACACTATCAGTTTTTATGTTCAGTGAAACTTAAGTCAGTACCAACGTCAGTTAAGTTGGAAGTAGGATTTAGTACCGAGCAAATGTAGGAATAGCGGCTTCCCTATCAGTTTAGGTAGAGTCATTAGTGCTCGTCCCTGAGTTCAAGAACTATATAGCTAGCATAGGATATGAGGGGTCACCCATCATTTTAGGCTTGACTTCCTCTCAAGGGTCACCCATCAGTTTAGGCTTGTCACCCTGATCCTTTGGGACAGCAGATTAGTGGATCCACACAGCCGGCGTTAGTACCTATGGCACGGTAGAAACACCCTTCTAACTAGAGTTACAGGTTGGACCCTGATTAGCTTAGATTGGGTTATGTCGGTTAAATGATAACTCTCACAGTTTTAGTCAATATTTAAATATATCTCAGCTCAGGTTTGCTTGACTAAGTGCACAGATTATTAGTTATTCAGTTATACAAATTTAAATCTTTCAAATTTCAGATTATCTCAGTAGCTTGTTTATGCTTGGTCTTGTATTTTCAGAAATTACATGTTTATGCATTCATGCCCAGTTATCTCATACATTTCAATCAGTACTTATCTCACATAACAGTACATTCAAAGTACTGACCAGATACTTTTTCTTTGTGCTGTGTTGTCTTATAACATAGGTTCAGACGCTGAGTTTCCCGGTTGTTCTTAGACAACTCAACATTACCTAGCAGCAGTAGTGATAGTCCTCATCCATCAAGGACAGGATATGCTTTTATAGTTATTTTTGCTATTTCTTATATTCAGTCAGTTGGAGTTAGTTGGAGGTTTGTCCCATCAACTTCTTATGATGTTTAGAGGCTTTCAGACAATCAGTTAGATAGTTAGTCAATTCTTTCAGTTTTATCGGTTATTGCAGACATGCCAGCACTATGTATTTTAGTATTTCCAACTTACAGTAGCTTATCAGGTTATATTCTACACATATTTGTTTAATTACTCTTTTATTCAGTGCTCACAGCAGGTACCAACTCATGGGTTAGCTTCTAGTCACTTATGACCATAAGCACCATTATCGCGACTAGGGGGTAGCCTTAGGTTGTTACATATATAAAGGAGAGGCTACGAGGCATTTAGGAATATTTCTATTTCTTGTTGTTCTATTTTTTATCTATAGAGTCTAAGGTCTTGAATCCCTATACTTCTCATTTGTTCTCTTTCATATCATGCCTCTATGAAGATTTGATAATAGTGGGAAGTCTTCTGTCCCATCTGAGGACAATGTGGATGGAGCTCGTCCAACTCTAGGAGTTCAGATCCGGTCTAGGGTCGCTACTTTTGATTGCCCTAATGGAGCTTCTCCAGTCCCTTTTATCCCTTCCCGAGCACCCCTTGCTGGAGTGTCTAGTGTTTAGTTTCGCCAATTAATTTATTTTCTTACCCAGTTGGTGGCCTCTCAGACTAAGTCTGTTGTTTCTGTTGCTCCATCATCCAAGGACACTAGGATTAGCCAATTTATGAGGTTGAGTTCTACTTTTACTGGGTCGAAAGTTAAGGAAGTCCTTAAAACTTTATTGATGAGATGGAAAAGATCTTTCATATAATGAATGCTACTGACATGGAGGGTGTAAAGTTTTCCTCCTATCAGTTGAAGGATGTGTCATATCAATGGTATGAAGAGTGGGAGAAGCTTAGGGGTAATGATGCTGAGTCAGATTTATGGGATGACTTCTCTACTGCTATCTTGATTGCTTATTTCCTAAGGAGTTAAGGAAGGCAATGGCTAAGGAGTTTGTAAATTTAAAGCAAGGCGGGATATTAGTAAAAGAGTATCCCTTGAAGATTCATCAGCTGTCATGTTATGCTCCTAAATTAGTTTCTAGTATAAGGGCTAGAATGAGAAAGTTTACCTCTAGGTTGCCTTGTAGTTCATTTTAGAGAGAAAGGTTACCTTGTTAAACAAGGATATAGATATCTCTAGACTTATGGTGTATATGCAAGAAGTGGAAAAAGAAAATAAGAGGCAATCAAAGATGAGTGAAATATAGAATAAGAAGTTTCACTACTCGAATTAGGGTGGATGTCAGCAGCAAAGTGCTAGAGATAGTGAAAAATGGTCTAAGAAGAAGTGGGTTAGTTCTAGTTCCTATTCTACGATTAGTGATCCTTATCTGAAGTCATCGATTGATCTTTATTATAGTATGATAGTGGGTTTAGAGTACCAGGAGCCCAGCCTCAGGCAAGTGAGTCTCAGTCAGCTCCATCATATCCTCTTGTAGATTTTGTGGTCAGGTGCACCATGGGGTTTGTGAATAGTGGTAAAAAAAGTGCTTTAAATATGGTCAAATTGGTCATAGGCAGAGGGATTGTCCTTCTAAGGTTGCTTCTAGGGCAAATAAGATTCTTGTTGCTACTTCATTAACTCCTACCCCAAAAGGTGCTACTTCTGCTTTTGGCTTCGGCACTGTCGGAACCGTCTATATACTCTTCCCACTTTTCAGGATTCTAAGGCATACCCCGATGTTATTACTGGTATTCTTAAAGTATTCTCTCTTGATGTATATTTTCTTCTTGATCTCGGATCTACTTTCTCTTATGTGACCCCATGTATGGCTATCCATTTTGGTTTTGATCCTGAATGTATTTCGAACCCTTTCTCTATGTACACCGCAGTGGGTGACAACTTTATAGCTTGAAGGGTTTATAGGGGTTGTGTGATTTCAATCTATGGTAAAGAAACCTTGGTAGATCTGATAGAGTTTGACATGTTAGACTTTAATGTGATTTTGGGGATGGATTGGTTGTATTTATGCTATGCATCTCTTGATTATCCAACCTGAAGGGTCAGTTTCTATTTCCCTAATGAGCTAGTGATCGAGAGGGAAAGTAGTTCCCTAGTTCCTAAGGGAAGGTCAATCTCGTATTTTAGATCATGAAAGTTGGTTTTTAAAGGGTTCCTTTTTCACTTAGTACATGTTAAGGATTTTAGATACGAAGTCTGTTCCTATGGTTCGTGAATTTCTTGAGGTGTTTCCTAATGATCTTCCTGGTATTTCTCTAGATAGGGAAATTGATTTTGGGATTGATCTTCTTCTGGATACTCATCCCATTTCTATCCTTTCTTGCAGAATGGCTCTGGGCGAGTTGAAAGAACTCAAAAAGCAGTTGAAAGATCTTATTGATAAGGGTTTTATCCACCTTAGTATGTCTCTATAGGGTTTTTTGCTCTTTCATGCGTAAGAAGGATGGTTCCCATTGGATATGTATTGATTACCAATAATTGAATAAGGTAATCATATAAGTACCCGCTTTTGAGGATTGATGATCTGTTCGATCAGCTTCAGGGTGCTAAGTTCATATCCAAGATTGATCTTCGATCGGGTTGCCATAAGATTAGCTAGGCGGATATCCCTAAGTCTGCCTTTAAAACCCATATGGTCATTTTGAGTTTTTGGTGATGTCCTTTGGTTTGACCAATGCCCCATCAACATTCATGGATCTTATGAATTGGGTTTTTTTTAGTTCTTGGATTTTTTTATGATTGTCTTAATCAATGATATTTTGGTGTATCCTAATAGCAAGGTGGATCATGCCAATCACCTCCACCTTGTATTACAGATGCTACGAGATCAATGTTTGTATGCAAAATTTTCTAAGTGTAAGTTTTGGCTTAGTATTGTGACTTATCTAGGACATGTTATTTCTAGTGAAGGAATCATGGTGGATCCACGGAAGGTTGCGGTAGCAATAGGTGGCCTAGACCCGTGACTCCAACCGACATTCAGAGCTTCATGGGTTTAGACAATTATTATTGGATGTTTGTGGAGATTTTATCTTATATTACTTCCCTCTTTACTAAGTTGACTTAGAAGAAGGTGAAATTCTTGGGGTCTGATGCTTGTGAGGGTAGTTTCGAGAAGCTAAAGGTTAAGTTGACTACGATTCTAGTCTTGACTCTGTCTAAGAGCAATGATAGTTTTTTTGTCTATTGTGATGCATCTAGTATAAGGTTAGGTTGTGTATTAATGCAACATGGCAAGGTGGTTGCTTATTCTTCTAAATAGTTAAAAGTTTAAGAGAAAAATTACCCAACTTATGATTTGGAATTGTTAGTTGTGGTGTTTCCATTAAAGATCTTGCAGCATTATTTGTATGAGGTCTATTTTGATATTTATTCTGATCATAAGAGCTTGCAATAAGTGTTCACTCAAAAAGAATTCAATCTCTGGCAAAGGAGATCGCTTGAGTAGCAAAATGACTATGACATGAGTCTTCACTATCATTCAAGTAAAGCTAACGTGGTTGTTAATTCTCTTTGAAGGTTTTCCATGGGAAGCTTGTCTTATGTGGATGAGGAGAAGCGGGATTTGGTGAAGGATATTCACCGTTTGGCTAACCCAGGAGACTGTCTCTTAGATTCCCGGAATGGTGGTGTGATTGTTCAAGAGGTGGCAAGGTCATCTCTTGGTGCTGAAGTGAAGGAGAAACAAATGTTGGATCCTATTTTGATTCAAATTAAGAAGGATGCACGTGAGCAGAAGGTGATGATTTTCAAGATTGGTGGTGATGGCATCTTGAGATACTAAGGCACAATATGTGTTCCTTATGTTGATGGGTTGCGAAGAAGAATTTTGGCCGAAGCTCATGAGTTATATTATACTATTTATCCTGGTTTGATGAAAAATGTATCATGATCTTAAGGAGATTTATTGGTTGAATAACATGAAGCGGATGTGGACAATTTTGTGGCTAAGTGCATGGTGTGTCAGCAAGTGAAGATAGAGCACTTGAGGCCTGGTGGGTTGACTTAGGAGATAGAGTTACCAGTATGGAAATGGGTGACAATTAATATGGGTTTTGTTATGGTTTCTTTCACAGTCTAGCCAATAGTTTGATTTGATTTGGGTCATCATGTATTGAATGACTAAGTCTTCTCATTTCTTGCCTGTGAGGACTAATTACTCTTATAAGTATTATCCCAAGTTGTTCATTGAGGTGATCGTGAAGTTGCATGGTACTCCAGTCTCCATCATATCTGATTGGGGTACCCAGTTCTTATCTCACTTTTAGAGATCATTTCAGCGAGGTTTTCGAACTTAGGTAGCCCTTAGTACTACTTTCCACTCGCAGACAAATGTGCAAGAGGTAAGGAAAATTTTGGTCTTGAAAGATAAGCTTTGGGCTTGTGTGTTTGATTATAGTGGTGGTTGGGTTGACAACTTGCCTCCCATAGAATTTTCTTACAACAACAGTTATCACTCTAGCATTGGTATAGCTCCATTTGAGGCCTTATATGGTAGGAGGTGTAGATCTCCTATTGGGTGGTTTGAAGTTGGTAAAAGTAAGTTATTTGGCCTTGATTTGGTTCACCAAGCCATTGAAAAGGTGAAGGTAATTCGGGATAGACTTAAGGCCGCCCAAAGTCACCAAAAGGCCTACGCAGATGTGAGGTGAAGGAAGTTGGAGATCAGTGTTGGTGATTAGGTGTTCTTGAAGGTGTCCCCATGAAGGGAATGATGCAGTTTGGAAAAAAAGGGAAGCTCAGTCTCCGTTATGTGGGTCTGTACATAGTTTTGAAGAGGGTTGATAATGTTGCATATGTCGTGCCCCATTTTTCTCGCAAAAAGCGAGATTCGACGTGACTACTCTTTTTGGGATTGTTTTAAAGAGTCAGAAGAGTCACCACCTAACGTGTTACGGTGCATTAGGGCACCAGTCTAGGATAACTACGAACCTATTTTGGTATTTAGTCTTACTTCACCAGAAATTTGGGTAAGGGTTCAAATTACCTCGAAAGGAAGGTGTTAGGCACCTTTCGAGGTCCACAAAGCTGGTTCCCGGATGAATTTGTATTTTACGTAGGGATTCTATGTGATCAAATAAAGGTCGCTTATTATTAACTTAATGTTAACTAAATGATAAAGCAAGAGACAAACATGTAATTTAATTATTTCTATTTATTAACTAGGTGGAGATAATAAAACAAGACAACAAAAATGTAAAGTAGATAAGTGAGGAGAGAGAAAGAAAATAATTTATAACAAAAATATTTATTAATTTAAAAACCTAAACTACCCCAAGAAAATAAGCATGTAAAGTAAATGTAAGAAAAGAACAAATCCAAAAAAATCAAACAAAGGAATATTATGGTTTCATTCGGATCAGAACCCCAACTTGTTAAACATTATCTGACCCACTAGCCGAATTCTTAAACAAGTAACAATGTCAAATGTCGTGTAATGTCTCTGGGTATCATCACTTCTGAATGACTACCCTCCCCACCCAATCTAGGCTGGTTATTGACTTAAAGGCGTTCTAAAATAAAGGCATTAGACTTTGCTATTTTGGATTTGTGGGCTAAACAAATAAAGATAGGTTTCCTAAGACTCAAAGCGCGTAAAACACAAAGGACGTCATGTAGCACATAATGGTCTCAAGTTGGCCTCCGTGTTAATTAAAGTGATTAATGTGATTGACATGCAAACAATTATTTATTTATTGTTAATTAAATCTATAGACATGATATCTAAGCATCACATAATTGTCATCGACGAAGGATAATTGTAAATCAATTTAAAATAATGTTGTAAAATTCCCAAAAGAGGATTGTCAAAGTTAAACAAACGTGAGAGAATAAAAATGTTAATTTATTATGTAAAAGATAGTTAATCATGATGTCTAAGTGGAAAGTAATTGTTTATTGATGGAAAGTAATTGTCAAATCGTTAAAAAAATAATGTTGTAAAGTTGTTAAAACAAAGTATGTCAAAATAAAGTAAATATGTTGAAGCGTGATGCTTGTTAATTTTGTTACATGAAGCACAGTGTAATAAATGTTGGAAATTAGTTTTAGGACACTAGCAAAACATGTTCACTTGCTAAAATAATTAACATGTTAAAAACTACTTTTGAAAATTTATAAAAACTACTGCTGAAAGTTCATTTAATTCAATATGCTGAAAAGTCATTTTTATTCCTTAATATGCTGAAAATCAAATTTATATACTGAAAAATAATTTTGGATGCTGAAAATTATTTTTTAGGTGTTAAGAAGATGAATTAATGTGTTGAAAAAGGATATAACAATGCAGAAAACTATTAATGTTGTTTTTAATGCTGAAAAGTGATTTCTTGTGCTACTAAAAAATAATAAACTGCTGGAACTTTATTATTAAAATTGCCGAACTACCAAAATTGATAAAATGATGTGAAATTGACTTCAAACCACGAGTTACTTAACCGTTCCTAAAACATACTTTCTAGGTGGCCACATAAATTCATTGTTCATCCTATATTATAGTTCGCCCAAGTGGTTTATGTAGCATATAAACATATAAAGCACATAAATCCCCACCCCCCAAGCAGCCCCCATTTTATTACTATATCAATAGGGTTTATACATTATTACATACCAATAAAAAAGAAAGAATCAACTAAACTAAAAGGGAATAACATGATCCCTCTTAAACCCCTGGGTGACTCTCCCAAGCCTGTTAAATAAAGTGGCATAGCATGGAAAGCACAAAGAGACTAACCAAAATACCATGACATGATTGTGAACATAATATGACACAACAATAATCAAACAAAATACCAAATAATTCCTGTAGGCATACTTTCTAGATATTGAATTATGTTGATAGAAAACTTACTGATGAGTCGCAAGTAAAATAACAAAGAAAACCTTACATAAAGCAATTGAAGTAGTGACGCCTTCTTTAAAACTTGTAATGCAAAAGAACTTGAAAGGAGATTGTTAATGTTTTTGTGTAGAGAGAAATATATTTAGTAGTCAGTAGTAGTCATGAAAGTGTAAATATCAATAAGAATATGAGGATTTTATATAGCAAAGAGGTTCAGAAAATAAAAGGAAGAAAATATTTTTGACTTGTAAATTAGGGAGATTTGTTTCTTAAATAAATAATACCATCAATCATGTAAAATCAGCTAAAGAATAACGGGAAAAGCCAATATTTGGAAGAATCAATCAAAATATAAAAAGGAATTATATTTACCATAGACAGACATATGAAATATGTCAGGTACTATGAAAAAGGACTGTCAATTACCATACAAAAGAAAAAATAATAAAAAGGCAGTTCATAACATAGGAATATTCCTTAATCACAACATTAATTATGCATCAAAGCCAACACAAATTGTCAAGATTACACACGAAATCATGTGCCATAATATTCAGTCAAAAGTGAAAAAAAGCAATATCATAAACCCCCAATGTCAATGTCACAGCTAAAAAAGAGTGGAAATATAAATTTGTTAATCAAATTTTGTCAATGTTAAAGAAAATGTCACCTTCAAAAAAGAACAATGATTCCACAAGCTGAATATGAATACCAATCAACCAATAATTCAAAAAATTAAGGACATAATTAAACATCACTAAGCTTTGTATGACGATCTAAGCATGTTAACAGACCCACATTATAAGAAATTAGATCAAAACTCTCAAACCAGTTTTGTCAATTCCAGATCGCAATTATATCTTAAGAAAAGAAAAGAAAGATGATAATATTGGATATAAAATTAAAATAATAAATCAAACCTTTGAATCTGTCATGAAAATTTTGTGGATTTGACCGGAGCAGTGGCAGCCAGGTATTATTATTTTTGTGGTGGCGGCGTTGGCTGTATGACCGTAAAACTGTGGGATCTGACGGAGAGAGCAATGGAGGCGATGTCGATTGGAGGCATTTCGCCAGCCAGTGGTGGCTGGCCGCAGAAAAAGGGATGATGGAGAGATGGTGGAGAGGCAAGAATTCAGTAGGTTGGCTAGATTCGCCAGCGGTGGGAGATGGTGGAGATGATGAGGCGGCAATGACTAAATGGTTTTAGAGAGAAGGAAGAGAAGAGAGAGAAAGAGGAAAGGGTTGCAGCTGTTTTGGGGAAATAAAAGATTAGGGTTTGAGGGTGGTTTAAAAAGGCAAGAGTTTGAAGAATTAATCTCAGCCCTTAGATCAATTTGATCCATGACTGAGATTTAAAGTAATAAGATATTTAAAATTAGACCACAATTGAATTAAAGAATTAAAATTAAATTCATGTGGGCAAAATTAAGGATAAAATTGTCATAGATTGTGTTCAAAGAATGGCTAGAATTTAAATAAAATTGAGAAGATAATTGAATTGACTTAGGACTGCTATTTTAATAATTGTAATAATGAAAATAATAAGATGTCACTATTAAAGTAGTTATGCATGTAAAATTTATGTCATTATATACAATTATTGATAATAATAAAAGATAATGCATTTGTAAATTGTGAGTGTGCATATTTACGAAAAAATAATAATTTATTGAAATTATGTAAAACATCTAATTTCAATTAATAAATGGTAAAAGTTATATTAAAAAGTAATAAAATAATTTGTAAATTTTTTAATTCATGAATGTACTTGTCAAAAAATATTTAAAGCAAAAATAATGTGTAAAAAATATTAATATTAAAAATTAAAAATTTTAATAAAATTACAACCTAAGAGGGGTATTGGGTGATCAAAATGGGATGTCAACAGTTGCCCCTTCATTGCTTGGAAAGGATAAAAGAATGTCAAGCAACGAAAGATGACGTAGTAACCAATTTTGTTCAACCGAGAGGTTTTGCTAGAATGAAAGCCACCGAGAGTTGATTTTAAAAATAGTGTGGCCGAGACTTTGGTTTTAAGTCGCCTACATATCTCTGGTTTTAAGAGAATCGGGCCTTGTGTAGTTATAGATATAGGAACGAACAATATTCCTAGAGAATGTCAATGATAAAGGATAGGAGCATCAACAATGGTATCATGGGTCGATGAGACAGGAATGTGTATAATTTGGGAATAATGATATGAGGAGAGGTGTAACAATGAAAGGTAGGTGAGTTTTGGGTGGAATTTACGAAATGGGTAAATAAATGGGTAATATCTCAAAATAGGAGAAAAAATTGTTCCTATTTGTTAATCTTTCTCTATTAACTGCGTACTTTATAGTATACTAGATAACAAGGTTAGAGTATGTAAATGATAAGCAATTGATAAACATAAAGTAAATATGTGAGTAAACAAAGTGTATCTGTTGTATTATTGGATTAGCCATTAGGTTTCTCGATATGATGTTAGATCAGTTGTTTGGCTTCTCTATGCAAGGTTGGATTGGTTGTTGGGTCTCTCGTGATGGAATAATTCCTATCATCTGTACCTGTGAGTCCTGCCACTTTTATCCTAACTAGATAAGAATGGTTGGCACATATATTAATGTATATATAGAAGATTAAACAATGTAGTGAGAAAAACATAACAATAATGATAAGAGGAAATAAGGAAGTGTATTTGTCATGAGAGAGCAATGCCTTGTTCATATAAATTTAAAGATGTCGTGTTTAATCCAACCCATATCAAGTAAAGCAATTGCATTGAATAACACCGAGGCAGTTGTGCTTAGCATGTTCAGTATTATAAAACAATAGTAGTCTTTAAGTAACCCAATTGATTTCCAGAGGACAATCCTTAGCCTCAGGCAGTTTCTTGATAGAGTCGTGCTTAAATCCATTGAATTACCAAAATAATGCTTAACTTTGGATAATTTATCGAGAGAGGGTAGTGCTTAACCCAACTAACTTTCAAGAACAATGCTTAGCCTTAGTCAGCTTCTCGAAAGAGGGTGATGCTTAACCTACTAACTTTTCAAGGACAATGCTTAGCCTCAGAGAGCTCATTATAGTGTCGTACTTAACTCTATCAAATTTCCAAAACAATGCTTGGCTTTGGATGATTTCTCGAGAGAGGGTAGTGCTTAACCCAACTAACGTTCAAAGACAATGCTTAGCGTTAGTCAGTTTTTCGAGGATGCATAACCCAATTAACTTTTTGAGGACTATGCTTATCCTTAACAAGTTCTTGATAGAGTCGTGTTTAACTCTATCGACTTTCAAAACCATGCTTATCTTTCGATAATTTCTCGATAGAGGGTAGTTCTTAACCCAACTAACTTTCAAGGATAATGATTAGCCTTAGTCAGTTTTTCGAGGGAGGGTAGTTCTTAAGACAATTAACTTTTTGAGAAAAATGCTTAGCCTCAAAGAGTTCTTGATAGAGTCCTTCTTATCTCCATCGAATTTTCAAAAAAATGCTTAACTTCAGATGATTTCTCAAGAGAGGGTAGTGCTTAACATAACTAACTTTCATGGACAATGCTTAGCCTTAGTTTCTCAAGATAGGGAAGTGCTTAACCGAATCAACTTTTTAGGACAATTCTTAGCCTCAAAGAGTTCTTGATTAAGTCGTGCTTAACTCTATCAAACTTCTAAAACAATGCTTAGTTCGAACGATTTCCCGAGAGAGGGTTGTTCTTAACCCATCTAACTTTCAAGGACAATGTTTAGCCTTAGTCAGTTTCTCGAGCGGGGATAGTTTGAGATGGTGGTGCTTAACCCAATTAACTTTCCAAGGACAATGCTTAGCCTTAGTCAGTTTCTCAGGAGGGGGTGATGCTTAACCCACTCAAAATATAGAGCGACAATACTTAACCTTATATATCCTTTGATATTGTATAGGATACTCAAGATTATACTCATCACTCTATTCCTAAACTAAGAAAAATTATCAGTTTTAAAAAAAGAGAAGATTGATTCGTGCCTCTTCCAAATTTTTTGCTTCAAGTTTTGAATCCATTTTCATTATATTGCTTTCTTAAGATGCGGTCTTTGATGAATTTCTTGAGGATTCCTCAAAAATTTTTGCCCCAAATTCATGGTCTTAATCTTGCTAGACTTGAACTTGTAAAAATGGTTCTCGATAGAATTTTTTAGAGGATTAAAAAAATTTCCCCAGTTACATATCTTGTCAGTTTTAAAACTTGTAGAAATGCTTCTCCATAGAATTTTTTAGATCCCTTCAAAAATTCTTCCCCAGTTATATGCTCCGAGAAAAATACAAAAATTTTATTATGATAAAACCGAATTCTATAGGAGCACCTACGTATCCCTCTTAAACGGGAATCAGGTCAGACGTAGTTCAAATTACATAGAAGAAATTCATATTATTCTAAGCGTATGTAAAAATTATAGTAACCCAAGTGCTTGAGAGCCTAAAATGAGGAAACAATGTGATATTCCTTCATTAATGTCAGATAGATGCCAATGCTTAATCAACATCAAGATATGGACCATCACGTTTATCTCCTTGGTATTAATTAGTGCTTAAATTTTGTCTATTAAAGAACAACATTCTTCTGTGGTGTGGCCTGTCATTCCTGAATGATAAGCACAAACTTTGAAATGATAAATCCATTTTGCAAATGTATTCATTACAATTGCAGGAATCAGAGTAATGTATCCATCAACCCTTAATCTCTCATAAAGTTGGTCTATAGGCTCAACCAAAGGAGTGTACTATCTTGATGGATTTTTTTGAAACTTAACTCGAGGTCTGACAAATTGATTGGATCATTTATGTGTTAGTGGATTTTGATAAGCTAATGTTGCTGAAACGTAGTTGTAGAAATTTGAAAGTACGCAAGTTGTGCAAGATAGTTGATAGGATAATATGATAACATGGGGTAATTGTATTGATATGAAGGTGCATGATGTATGAGTGTTTGGTATTGAGGCAAAGGAAGTGGTGTTTGGTAAATCGGAGGTGTTTTAGGATCTAGCATACTCAAGACAACATTTACTTTCTTCATTTCATTAGTATCACTAATCTCACCGGCCCGTGAAGTCCAACTAATTGCTTGCAGCTTCTCTAAGTTTATTATCATGCCATTTTTAATGCCTTCTTTAATTCTCTCAACCAATTTGATGATGTCAATAACCTTTCGATCATCTATAAGCATCATCTTTCCATAATACTGTGGCTCTTGGGCATGCATGAAAAAATTGTTCATTTGACTTTCCTCTAAAGGAGGGCGTACTATAAAAGCTTCACGTATCCATCTCATTCCATATTCTCAAAATGTTTCTGTTGGTTTCTTCTTTAACTTTTTAATGAAAACCAATCAAGCGAATTCTCAATATTAAACCCAAACCTTTCTATAAAAGTAGATGCCATGTCGGTCCATTTTGATCATTTTGTTGCATCTTGTGTGACATGCCATGACAAATCATCTCCAGTGAGACTCCTCATGAATAGCTTCATAAGATCTTCTTGTTTTTACCAACTCCTACCAACTTGTCACAGTATAATTTCAAATAGACTTTTAGATCTCCAGTCCTATTATACAATTCAAGTCTAGGAGTTCAACATCAGGGTATATACACAGTCCTCATAACTTAGTCTGTTCAATCCCTTACTACATTCAAGTTGTTCTAACCTCTCAACCAAGGATTGCATAAAGGCATATTTTCTGGAGGTTTGGATTTATATTGTGGTGGGTGAATGGAGTTGTTTTGACATAACTCCAATCTAAAGTATGGCTTCTTGGATCATGAAAATGGGGCATATTTGTGGTAAACATTGGCAACATATTGAGGACATATGATGTTGTTTGCGAATTTAGTGGAGCTAGACATGTGTGGTATTGTGGCAGATAAGAATGTGGATATAAGTTATTTTTAGGAAGCGTGAATATGTGACTTGGATTATTTTGAGGTAGTGAAATAAGAAGTAGCGACCCCTTCTTTAAAACTCACAATGCAAAAGAACTTGAAAGAAAATTGTTAATCTTTTTGTATAGAGGAAATATATTTAGTGGTCAGTAGTAGTCATAAAAGTGTGAATGCCAATAAAAATATGAGGAGTTTATATAGCAAAGAGGTTTAGAAAATAAAAGGATGAAAATATTTTTGACTAGTCAATTAGGGAGATTATTTCCTTAAATAAACAATTCTATCAATCATGTAAAATCAGCCAAAGAATAATGGGAAAAACCAATATTTGGAAGAATCAATAAAAATATAAAAACGAATTATATTTACCATATACAGGCATATGGAATATGTTAGGTATTACGAAAATGGACTACCGATTACCATACAAAAGAAAAAAGAATAAAAAATACAGTTAATCACATAGGAATATTCCTTAATTATAATGTTAATTATGCATCAAATCCAATTCAAATTATCAAGATTATACCCGAAATCATGTACCATAATTTTCAGTCAAAAGTAAAAAAAAGGAAAATAAAATTTTTTTATCATAAACACCCGATGTCAATGTCACAGCTAAAATAGAGTGAAAATTTAAACTTGTTCATCAAATTTTGTCAATGTTAAGAAAATGCCACCTTCACGCAAGAATAATGATTCCACAAGCTGAATATGAATATCAAATAACCAATAATTTGAAAAATTAAGGACGTAATTAAACACCACTAAAATTGAGGCTTTATATGATGATCTAAGCATGTTAACAAGACCATATTATAAGAAATTAGATCAAAACTCTCAAACCAGTTTCGTCAATTCCAGATTGCAGTTTATATCTTAACGAAAGAAAAGAAGAATGACAATATTGGACTTGAAATTAAAACAATAAATCAAACCTTTGATGGATTCTTAAGAATATGTCATGAAATTTTTGTGGATTTGACCAGAGCAGCAACGACGAGGTATAATTGTTGTTGTGGTGGCTGTGCTGGCTGCATGGCGAAAAAAATATGGTGGCTGACGGAGGAAGCAGTGGAGGCGACACTGTTTGGAGGCATTTTATGGGCCAGTGGTGGTTGGCCATGGTTGGAGGGATAGTAGAGGGATGGTGGAGAGGAGAGAGACCAGCAATATGGCTTGTGGTAGTTGAGCAATTGTGGGAGATGATGGAGATTATGAGGTGGCAGAGGCTGAATAGTTTTAAAGAGAAGGGAGAGAAGAGAGATAAAGAGGGAGAGGTTACGACTGTTTTAGGGAGCATAAAAATTAGGGTTAGTTGGTGGTTTTAAAAGGCAAGAGTTTGAAGAATTAATCGCAGCCCTTGGATTAATTTTATCCATGATTGAGATTTAAAGTAATAAGATATTTGAAATTAGGCCACAATTGAATTAAAGAATTGAAATTAAATTCAAGTGGGAAAATTTAGGCTAAAATTGTGATAGATCAAGTTCAAACAATGGTTAAAATTTAAATAAAATTGAGAAAATAATTGAATTGACTTAGGACTACTATTTTAATAACTGTAATAACTAAAATAATAAGATGTCGCTATTAAAATAACTATGCATGTAAAATTTATGTCATTATATAGAATTATCAATAATAATAAAAGACTATACATTTGTAAATTGTGAGTGTGCATATTTATGGAAAAAAACAATTTAATGAAATTATGTAAAATGTCTTATTTCAATTAGTAAATGGTAAAAAGAAAAATAAAAAGTAATAAAATAATGTATATTTTTTAAAATCATGAGTGTGACTTGTCAAAAATTATTTGATACCAAAATAATACATAAAAAATATTAATATTAAAAATTAATAATATTAATAAAATAACAGCCTAAGAGGGGTATCGGGTGGTCAAAATTGGGTGTCCACAACTGCCCCTTCGTTGCTTGAAAATAATAAAACATTGTCAAGCAATGAAAGTTGATGTAGTAGCCAATTTTGTCCAACCGAGAGGTTTTATTGTAATGAAAGCCATGGGGAGGTGATTTTAAAAATAGTGAGGTCGAGACTTTGGTTTTAAGTAGCATACATATCTCTGGTTTTAAGAGAATCAGGTTGTGGTAGTTCTAGATTTAGGAACGAACAATATTCCTAAAGAATGTTAATGATAAAGGATAGGGGCATCAACAACAGTATCATGGGTTGATGAGACGGGGATGGGTATGATTTGGGAATAATGACTTGAGGAGAGGTGTAAAAACAAAAGGTAAGTGAGTTTTGAGTTGAATTTACGCAACGGATGAATAAATGGGTGATATCTTGATACAGGAGCAAAAATTGTTCCTATTTGTTATTCTTTCTCTATTAGCTGCGTACTTTACAGTTTACTAGATAACAATGTTAGAGTATGTAAATGATAAGAACTTTATAAACATAAAGTAAATATTGGAGTAAAGAAAGTGTATCTATTATATTGTTAGATTTGCCGCTGGATTTCTCGATATGATGTTGGATCTGTTGTTGGGATTCTCAATACAGAGTTGGATCAGTTGTTAGACCTCTCGTGATAGACTAATTCCTATCCCCTGTACTTGTTACTCCTGCCACTTTTAGACTGACTAGATAAGAATGGTTGGCACGTACATATATGTATATATAGAAGATTAAACAATATAGTGAAAAACCATAACAATAATGATAAGAGGAAATAAGAAAGTGTATCTGTCATGAGAGAGCAATGCCTTGTTCGTATAAATTGGAAGAGGTCATGTTTAATCCACACCATATCAATCAAAGAAATAGCCTTGAATGACATTGAGGTAGTTGTTCTTAGCATGTTTAGTATTATAAAACAATAGTAGTCTTTGAGTAACCCAATCGACTTCCAAAGGACAATCCTTAGCCTCCGGCAGTTTCTTGATAGAGTCATGCTTAACTCTATCGAATTACCAAAATAATGCTTAACTTTGGATAAATTATTGAGAGAGGATAGTGCTTTATCCAACTAACTTTCAAGGTCAATGCTTAGCCTTAGTTTCTTGAAAAAGGGTGATGCTTAACCCACTTAACTTTCCAAGGACAATGCTTAGCCTCAGAGAGTTTTTGAAAGAGTCATGCTTAACTCAATCGAATTTCTAAAATAATGCTAGGCTTTGGACGATTTCTTGAGAGAGGGTAGTGCTTAACCAAACTAACTTTCAAGGAAAATGCTTAGCCTTAGTAAGTTTCTTGAGGGAGGGTAGAGCTTAACCCAATTAACATTTAGAGGATAGTGCTTAGCCTCAAAGAGTTCTTGATAGAGTCGTGCTTAAATCTATCGACTTTTGAAACAATGCTTATCTTTGGAAAATTTCTCGATAGAGGGTATTTCTTAAACTAACTAACTTTCAAGGACAATGCTTAGCCTTAGTCAGTTTCTCGAGGGAGGGTAGTTCTTAACCTAATTAAATTTTTGAGGACAATGCTTAGCCTCAAAAGTTCTTGATAGAATCGTGTTTAACTCTATTGAATTTTTGAAACAATGCTTAACTTCAGACAATTTCTCGAGATAGGGTAGTAATTAACCCAACTAAATTTCAATGACAATGTTTAGCCTTAGTCAATTTCTCGAGACAGGGTAGTGCTTAATCGAATCAAATTTTGAGGACAATCCTTAGCCTTAAAGAGTTCTTGATAGACTCGTGCTTAACTCTATTTAACTTTTGTAACAAAGCTTAGTTCGGGCGACTTTCCAAGAGAAGGTAGTGCTTAACCCAACTAACTTTCAAGGACAATGTTTAGCCGTAGTCAGTTTCACGAGAGGGGGTAGTTTGAGAGGGTAATGCTTAACCAATTAACTTTCCAAGGGCAATTCTTAGCCTTAGTCAGTTTCTCAAGAGAGGGTAGTGCTTAACCCACTCAAAATATAGAGCGACAATACTTAACCTTATATATCCTCGGATGTTGTATAGCATACTTAAGATTGTACGCGTCACTCTATTCCTTCACTCAAAGAAAAATTGTTAGTTTTAAAAAAGGGGAAGATTGATTTGTGCCTTTGATAATTTTTTTACTTCAAGTCTTGAATCCATTTTCATTATATCTCTTTCTTAAGATGCGGTCCTTGATGAATTTTTTAAGGATTCATCAAAAATATCTTCCCCAGTTTCATTATCTTAATCTTACTATCCTTGAACTTGTAGAAATGGTTCTCGATACAATTTTTGAGAGGATTTCAAAAATTCTGCCCTAGTTACATATCTTGTTAGTCTTAAACTAATAGAAATGCTTCTCCATAGAATTTTTGAGATCCCCTAAAAAATTCTACCCCTGATATATGCTCCAAGAAAAATATGAAAATTTCATTATGATAAGATCAAAATCCATAGGAGCGCTTACGTATCCCTCTTAAACGAGAATCAGGTCAAACATAATTCAAATTACATAGAAACATTCATATTGTTCCAAGCGTATGTAAAAATTATTATAACCCAAGTTCTTGAGAGCCTGAAATGAGGCAACCAGGTGATATCCCTTCCTTAATGTCAGATAGATGCCAATGCTTAATCAACATCAATATATGACCCCATCATATTTATCACCTTGGTATCAATTAGTGCTTGAATTTTTTCCATTAAAGCACGACATTCTTCTGTGGTGTGGCCGGTCATCCTTGAATGATAAGCATAAACTTTGAAATAATCAATCTATTTTGGAGATGTATTCATTACAATTGTAGGAATTGGAGTAATTTAGCCATCAACCCTTAATCTCTCATAAAGTTGGTCTATAGGCTAAGCCAAAGGAGTGTACTATCTTGATTAATTTTTCTAAAACTTAACTCGACATCAGACAAATTGATTGGATCGTTGATATGTTGGTAAATTTTGATAAGCTAATGGTTATTGGAATGTAGTTGGAGAAATTTGAAAGTACACAGGTTGTGCAAGATAGTTGCTAGGATTATAAGATAGCATGGGGTAATTGTATGGATATGAAGGTTCTTGATGTATGGGTGTTTGGTATTAAGGCGAAGAAAGTGGTGTTTGGTAAAGCGGAGGTATTTTTCGATCTTGCTTAGACAAGACAACATTTACTTCCTTTATGTCATTAGTATCACTAATCACACCGGCCCGTGAAGCTTCTCCAAGTTTATTATCATGCCATTTTTAATGCTTTCTTCAATTTTCTCACCCAACTTGATGGTGTCAATAAGATTTCTATCGTCTATAAGCATCATCTTTTCATAATACTGTGGTTCTTGGGTACGCATGAAAAATTCCTTCATTTGACTTTCTTCTAAAGGAGGGCACACTTTAAAAGCTTCATGTATCCATCTCATTCCATATTCTCGAAATATTTTTGTAGGTTTCTTCTTTAACTTTTGAATGTAGAACCAATCAGGTGTATTCTCAACCTTAAACCAAATCTTTCTATAAAAACAGATGCCATGTCGGTCCATTTTGACCATTTTGTTGCATCTTATGTGATATGCCATGACAAAGCATCTCCATTTAGACTCCTCATGAATAGCTTTAGAAGAATCTGCTCGTTTTTACCAACTCTTACCATCTTTTCGTGGTATAATTTCAAATGGACTTTTGGATCTCCAGTGCATTATAAAATTCAAATCTAAGAGGTTTTTACCCCTCCAGTAGTTCAATATCAGGGTATATACTCAAGTCTTCATAACTTAGTCCATTCAATTCCTTACTACATTCAATTTGTTCCAACCTCTCAACCACAGATTATATAAGGGCGTCTTTTTTGTGAGGATTGGATTTATATTGGTGGTGGATGAATGGAGTCATTTTGACATAACTCGAATCTAAAGTATGGTTGCTTGGATCATGAAAATGGAGTATATTTGTGGTAAATATTGGCGGGATAATGTGGAAATATAATGTTGTTTGCGAATTTAGTGGAGCTGGATATGTGTGGTATTGTGGCAGTCAAAAATGTGGATATGAGTTATTTTTAAGAAGCATGTATAGATGACATAGATTATTTGGAGATAGTGAAATAGAAAGTAGTGATGCCTTCTTTAAAACTCACAATGCAAAGGAACTTGAAAGAAGATTGTTAGTCTTTTTATGTAGAGAGAAATGTATTTAGTTATCAATAGTAGTCATGAAAGTGTGAATGTCAATAAGAATATGAGGAGTTCATACAGGAAAGAGATTCAGAAAATAAAAGAAAGAAAATATTTTTGACTTGTCAAATAGGGAGATTATTTACTTAAATAAATAATTCCATTAATCATGTAAAATCATCCAAAGAATAATGGAGAAAGCGAATATTTAAAAGAATCAATCAAATTATAAAAAGGGATTATATTTACCATATACAGGCATATTGAATATGTCAGGTATTATGTAAAAGGACTGCCAATTACCATACAAAAGAAAAAATAATAAAAAGGCAGTTAATCACATAGGAATATTCATTAATCACAACGTTAATTATGCATCAAATCCAATTCAAATTATCAAGATTATACCCGAAATGATGTGCCATAATATTCAGTCAAAGGTAAAAAAAAAGAAAATTAAATATTTTTATCATAAACACCCAATGTCAATGTCACAGCTAAAAGAGAGTGGAAATTTAGACTTGTTAATCAAATTTTGTCAATGTTAAAGAAAATGACACCTTCAAGCAAGAACAATGATTCCACAAGATAAATATGAATATCAATCAACCAATAATTCAAAAAATTAGGGACGCAATTAAACATCACTAAAATCGGGGCTTTATATGACGATCTAAGCATGTTAACAAACCCATATTATAAGAAATTAGATCAAAACTCTCAAATCAGTTTCGTCAATTCCATATCTCAGATTATATCATAAGGAAAGAAAATAAAGATGATAATATTGGACATGAAATTAAAATAATAAATCAAACTTTTGACGGATTCTTAAGAATCAATCATGAAAATTTCATGGATTTGACAGGAGCAACGGTGACGAGGTTTTATTATTGTTGTGGTGGCGGCGTTGGATGCATGGATGAAAAACTTTGGTAGATGATGGAGGGAGCAGTGGAGGCGGCGCAAGTTGGAGGTGTTTCAATGGCTAATGGTGGCTGGCCACGGTTGGAGGGATGACAGAGGGATGGTGGAGAGGTGAGAAACCAGCGACATGGCTGATTTTATCAGTGGTAGTTGAGCAGTGGAGGGATATGGTGGAGATAATGAGGCGGTGGCGGGTTAGTGATTTTAGAGAGAAGGGAGAGAAGAGAAACAAAGAGGAAGGGTTTGCAGTTGTTTTTGGAAGAATAAGGATTAGGGTTTGAGGGTGGTTTAAAAGGCTAGAGTTTGAAGAATTAATCTCACCCCTCGGATCAATTTAATCCATGGCTAAGATTTAAAGTAATAAGATATTTAAAATTAGGGCACAATTGAATTAAAGAATTGAACTTATATTCAAGTGGGTAAAATTTAGGATAAAATTGTCCTAGATTGGGTTCAAACAATGACTAGAATGTAAATAAAATTGAGAAGTTAATTGAATTGACTTATGACTGCTATTTTAATAACTGTAATAGTGAAAATAATAAGATGTCTCTATTAAAATAACTATTCATGTAAAATTTATGTCATTATATAGAATTATCGATAATAATAAAAGACAATGCATTTGTAATTGTGAGTGTGCATATTTATGAAAAAATTACTCCCTCCGTTTAAAAAAGAATGACCTACTTTGACTTGACACAAAGTTTATGAAAATAAAGAAGACTTTTGAATCTTGTGTCCTTAAATTAAAGTTGAGTCAAATGTACCAAAATGCTCTTTAATCTTGTGGTCCTAAACATGCCATGTGGAAAGCTAAAATTAAAGTATTGCCAAAACAGAAAGGCGTCATTCTATTTTAAACGAACTAAAAAGGAAAGTAGGTCATTGTTTTTGAAACGGAGGGAGTAATAATTTAATGAAATTATGTAAAATATCTTATTTCAATTAATAAACGGTAAAAATGATACTAAAAAGTAATACAATAATTTATACATTTTTTAAATCATGAGTGTGACTTGTCAAAAATTATTTGATACCAGAATAATGCGTAAAAAATATTAATATTAAAAATTATTAATTTTAATAAATTAGCAACCTAAGAGGGGTATCGGGTAGTCAAAATTGGGTGTCAACACCATATGAATTGGAGTTGCCTTATATTTTAAGCTCCATTCATCTAGTGTTTCATGTTTTGATTTTGAGAAAGTGCGTGGGTGATCTTTCGACGATTGTTCTTTTGGAGGAGCTAGGTATTTTAGATTTCTTGTTCTATGAGGAAGTCCCTGTTGAGATTTGGATTGAAAAGTCCATTGATTACGGACTAAGGGTGTGGCTTCGGTGAAGGTTCTTTAGAGGAACCAAAAGTTTGAGGAAGCTAGATAGGAAGCCGAGAAGGACATGAAATCCAAATATCTGTTCCTGTTCCCTATTCCGGATAAGTACTTGAGGTAAATGTATTACTTATCATCTTTGTTTTATGTCTTTGTTAATGGTAAGAGTAGTAGTGTGTGGAGTCAAATCATGCTAATAAATGTCTTTTACTATCATTCAAGGATGAACGATCCTAAGGAGGAGCATATAACGCCTCGGATTTTTGGTGCTAGAAAATTTCTAAAATTTAATCATCACTGTCTTAACTACGACTCACCCTATGAGTCTAATATGTCTTGACTAGTCAGGTCTAGTCGTTAGGTGTCCAGTGAATGGTGCTTAAGTTAATGTCTTAAGTACGACTTGGGGGTACGAGTCGCAGGGAGTCATGACAGGTCTTATGGACCCAATCATAACCAAATTAGAAATTAAGTGGTTAAGTTTTCCTCTGAGTACGAGTGACTCACAATGAGCCATAAAGACCTACTATGAGTTGTTGGGTGTAATTCATAGGATGTCCATTGTTTACCCAATTGGGTTCTGTGTTGACTATGATTGGACCCTACTAATCGTAGGGTCCCATTGGAGTGATACCAGTTGGGTCATAGGGTCAACAGTATGTGGGTGTCCTATGAACTGTTTTGGCTATGACTCAGGGTGACGAGTCATAATATGTCCTTACGAGTTTTATAGTGACCCGTAGTCACTGACGTATAAATTTTACTTTTTCAATTGAGGACATTTTTGACAATTCTCTCCTTACCCAATTAAAACCCCACTCTCATAAAGTACTTAATGGGGTTATAATTCATTCTTAGCATACTCAAACACTTAAAAGACTCTCTCAAATTCTCTCAAGCAACAATACTTAGGGTTTCCAAGTAGTAGATTATCCAAGGGCTCAAAGGTTGAATTCTTTTTTGTAAAACTTAGTTTTTCTGACATGTTACTCTTCCCTCATTGTTAATTTGTTAAAAGAATATGTTTTAAAGTATTGTTCATGAGATATTAATGCTTGTTTTGAAATAAGGTTTAGGGGTTTTGAATGCTTGTTGTACAACAATGTTTTTCCATGGTTTTGAACTTGTGGGTGCATGGGTATGGTGAATGAACTATGGAATTGTGATTTTCCCAAACTTGTGACTTTTGAAGTGGTTATGACCCCAACCCCATATTGTGAAATTGGTTTTTAGTTATGAGAAATTTGGGAATTTGAATTATACTTGAACTATTGTATTATGATTTTGAATTAAACCTTATGGGGTTATCTAATTCCCCAAACTAATGTGTAATTGAACCAAGGGGGTTGTGAATTCCCATAAAAGAAGATAATTGATGTGGCATATCGATGTTACCTTGTAAGTGTAGTTGTTATAACGATACCAACAATGTATACCTTAATGTGTAATATAGTTCAATGAATAGGAATGGGTTACTGGTTTTAATTGGGCTTTAATTAGGACTGTGTAGTTGAGTCGTGAAAGTATAGGTTTGAGAGACCAACATTGAAAACCATGGTTCCCAATGCGAGGGTCTATATAACCGGTTGATTCCAGTCCCCTTTAATATTATTCTCATATGATTGGGATATTTAAGTCCCCCATATCTTATTACATGATTTGGTGTTTGTGTGACCTTGATATGTCTGGAGGTTTGAGTCCCCCGTAGTGCATATGTATATCCTCTAGTTCATGTGGATATACACACAGGGGTCCTATTAGATGGGGGAGAGATATGACCATATAGCCTGTGGGTTCCTTCATATGCTATGACGATTTAGCTGCATAATCTAGGCTAAAGGTTGAAAGAACATGTTAAGCCTTATTCCCTATCTCGCTATGTGATATATGTGTGTGTGTGTGTATTTATTTGATTATGTGCATTTGATTATGTGCATTAGTTTTGAATAATTTTTAACTATTGATCATGGCATTAATTATCCTAATCCCTAGATACATGCTAGTGTTCACCCCATTAACCATCTCCGGACGCTGTATCTCCACATGATATAGGCACCGAAGATACTTCTACTTTTCCTACACAAAGTTAGGTCATTCAACTTGGTTCGTTGAGTTGTGGTAATTTGGTGAGCTTCTACCTCCATAAGGCTTAGGCATTTCAGCAGTTCTCATTCTTAGATTAGTGTTGATAGATACTTTCATTATCATCAACATTATCATTTTCATTCTCATTGTCATCTGTCAAAGACGGGGACATGTCCCGACTAAGACTAGACTTGGTTCTTTATTTAGAAGGCTTTGTTAAAATTATTATGATTATTTGGCGATGTTGGTGGTTGTTTGGTCGGTCGCCAGCAATTTGTGATAGACATGTTTTGAATTTTCCTTAAGCTTGTAGCATGCTATCTTGTTATATGTTTGAAATTTATTCGCCAATAGGGATATTGTGTTTTTTGGTTAGGTGTAAAGTGGTGGTCTTCGGTCCACGTGGGACTCGACATACCCATCACGACCAGGCTTTGGTTCAGGTCGTGACATCTTATGCCAAGATTATTATTGTTATCTCCTTGTAGATTCAATAGGTCTTTATACATTATCCTACATTCATTCTTGAGCCCAAAGAGGATTTAGATATACTATGGCTTATTCTCTGTTGGTACTTAGGAGGTATTAAAATAGGTTTAAGTCTAATGAATTATGATTATTAAGAACGGTTTAATTTTGGCATCGTTGATGATATTATTTTAGGTTCTAGTTTGATATCCATGATATTACTTCTATTTCAAATTCTGCATATAAGATACTATTCCCGGTTCTTGTTTGGTATTGAGAGGTTACTTATGGAAATTATGGGATCGGTTCATGTTTGATATTTATTATATGGAAATATCCACAGTTATGGTTTTGAGATATGGACTGATGGCCTAGCTACTATTATTACTTATTCATGAATTCATCTATCAGGCTTATAAGGGCCCGTACTAGATTATTTACTTTGTTTATATCTTTTGGGCTTAAAGGTCCCAGTTATGATAGAAATAACAATGTTTTGTTTACTATTATAATTCTTGTTGTTTACTTTCAAAATTTGGCACATTGTTCCAGGTTTGACCTTTCCCCTTCACTTAGATCATTTTATCTTATATTTTGCTATATTTATATTATGATTTAGCTCAGTCAGTCGATGATGCCTATTGAGTACCCATATCTTTGGTACTCATACTATATTTTTATACCTTTTTGGTACAGATCCGAGTACTAGTTACTATCGTTGATACTGTGATTATGCTGGTTAAAGTTCAAAAATAGGGTGAGCTCTCGGAGCCGAAGTTGACCTTTTCTCCATCTTTTATTTTTGGATAGTCTTTCTATTTGAGACTATTGTATATTTGACTTTGATAGTATTCATTCTTTTAATTGGAGGCTCTTGTGTCAACCTTAGTAGGCCATGAGATGATATTACTCTTCTCTTTATTTCTCTCTGATTATGCTATTGTTCTTATGATTTATGGTTTCTGATTCATTAACATGCATATTTTTAACATTTATGCTATTTTTCACCAACTAGCCCATTACTTGTAGTTTTGGGCTATGGTTTGGCTTATCTACTGGCGGGGTAAAGTAGGTTCCATCATGACCCACAAAATTGGGTTGTGACAAATTATTATTAAAGACTAGGTTTGCCATTATTGTTGGTATAATAGCAAGTGTCAAATAGAGTCCCACAGATTGGAACAATGACGTCTGTTTCTTATTTTCGAGAGGCTATAGGACATTTTAAGGTATCTTAACTCCTTTACTTATTTCGTGTTAAGAATTTGTGTTTGTTTCTAAGATTCATTTAGTTTCACTCTTCTGTATATACTAGGACACGAGCTACTGCTACTGAAGATGAGGACACTGAGTTAGTAATTAGATATCCTACCAGGGTATGTGGATGACCTAGAGATGGGGGTGGGGTAGGTGAGAACTACAGGCTCAACTAAAGATCAAGGTAGGGAGCCTTCACCAGACCCTATTCCTGCTCCTGCCCCAGTGATTCCTCTTACACTACCAATGGTCGGCTAAGGTACCCTAGGCTCTAACAAGGTTTATTTCTTTGTTATTTATTAGAGATGCTTTAGTTTAATTTTTAGGTTTGGTTGGTAGTGCACCATTTGATGGTGCTCAATCTGCAGATTAGAGTGGTACCGAGGTTGGAGCATAACCTAGAGTTGGGGCTCCTAGAGTTGAGGTCTCTCTAGTTTTGATTGTTGCTCAATTAGTAGTCGCCCAACCTGTTGTGTCTTCTGAGGAGCAGAAGATATTAGGTTGATTCTTAATATTGACTCCACCTAGTTTTTTTGGGGTATCAGGTGAGGATGGATATGAGTTCCTGATTGCTTGTGAGGAAAGGCTCCATAATTTGGTCCTAGTTGATATAGTGTTTTCAACTACACTAATTTTCAATTGAATTTGGTAGCTCAATATTGTTGGAGAGGTTATCTTAATTCTAGGCCAGCTGGATCTCCCTTATTGACATGGACTTAGTTCTTTGAGGTTTTCTTGGAAAAGTATATGCCTTGTATCCTTAGAAAGTACCTTAGAAATCACTTCTTGAGAATAGAATTGGGTTTTATGACTGTCTTGGAGTACGAGTCTCGATTTTATGAGTTGTCCAAACATGTTATATATATATTGGAGACTGAGTATGAACAGATTTAGTATTTCATTCAAGTATTGAGAACTCTATTTTGCATGGCTACACAGAGTTTGGTTGTTGTTGGAAGATTTTTTATTAAGGTTTATGATCATGCTCAAATTATGGAGGGGATATATTGCGAGGCCCAAGGGGGAAATAATAATAGGTCAAATTATCAGGATAGTTTTAGAGGGAGTCGAAGTAGCTCACGATTCAGAGGTATCGATTCTTAAGATTGTTCCCTCTACGCTAGTCTTATCAACATCAGGTCAGTCTAGTTGGCCCGTTCATGCTGTACCTTAGATTATTGATGGGGGTCAACCTAGCTACAGTGATCATCATGGATGGAGTAGTGGTAAGCCTTTGAGCGGTTTATATTCTAGGTTTTCTAGATGAGGTGGATATTCTGGGTCATCGTGCCATGCCTAGGGCGTGTTATGAGTGTGGGGCCTCTAGCCATTTCTTTAAAGAATGTCCCCAACGTGAGAAAGTTTTAATTATAACACAGAGTGTTTTGCTGATTAGGAAAGTGCTGCCCCCAGCTAGGGGTGGTATGTATGGTCATCAGGGTTGTCCTCGAGGTGCTCGCAAAGGTCCTCAGGCAAGTAGGACAGGTGATCAGTCAGGTTCCCATCCAAGTGGCGGCTGAGGTTAATTATATATATTACCTAGTAGACTAGAGAAAGAGTCCTTAGATGTTGTTATGATAGGTATGATATCAGTGTGCCATCAGTTGACTTTTGTTTTAATTTGATTCGAGACCCACTAATTTTTATGTGTTTGCTTATTATGCACCATAGTTAGAGTTGTCTTGGGATTCATTATATGTGTTGTTATGTGTATCTACTCCCATGGGTGATCTTCAATAGTGGATCAGGTTTATAGATTGCATGTTATGACCGTTTGAGAGTTTTATACTCTAGATGATCTTATTGTGTTAGATATGGTGAATTTCAATGTGATTCTGGGAATGGATTGGTTTTCCCTCTATCTTGCAGTCTTAGATACTTTTGCCAAGATCGTTATCTTAGCCATCTCGGTATACCTTCAATTGTGTGGCGGGGATCATTCAGCTGCATGGTGATGGGAATTATATCTTATGTTCAGGCTAGGAGACTTATATGGAGGGGTTGTGAGTCTTATCTTTCTTATATTCATGATGCTAGTGTGGAGTGTACCTTGCTTGACTCTGTTCCTATAGTCCGTGATTTTCTTGATGTTTTTCTAGCTGATCTTGCTTATGAGCATGCTATTGAGATTATTATTATCGCGCTTTATTTCGAACCGGTTAAAACAACACATAACATGTGGTGGCGTTGTCATGACTATTGGATTTTGAAAATTCATTTTAGAGTCGCCACCTAAATTTTTAGAAAAACTAGGAAAAATCATTTTTTTTTGTAAAAAACTCTGTTTTGGTCTATCGAAAATATTTTGAGATTCAAAGTAAGGGTTTTGGTTACTCGAGGGGGAGGTGTTAGGCACCCATCAGAGCCTATCCTAAGATAGTCCTTCAACTCAGTTTAAGAAAAATTACTAGGAAAAACTTTGCTTTGTTATTTGCCAAAATGTTGATAATAATATAGGGGAGAAAGCTCTCAATAATTCTCAAAGAAAATAATGTATAAGATCTGGACGTATGATTACGATATACAAGGTTATATCCATCATGAGAAGATGCATACATATGCTTTGGAACGTACTTGTGGGTCTATATGTATATATAGGTGAAATAAGGTAATTAAAAAGGTGAGACACATCTCAAAGTTATGATCTTTCATGATGGTAGTAAAGATACATGTATTGAAGTTTTATTTATTTATTATTTTTTTGTTTTATCAAAAAATTATTTATTTATTTTATAAGTTGAGGTAAAAGTAGTGTAGCAAAGAATAAAGTATGTTCTTTTGTACGTACGTGAAACTATGACTAGGTTTGACAAAAGCATGTAGTAGATGTGAAATAATTATAAGGAAAAATGCATCATTTCCACCTCATACTATACAAGAAAATTCTAAGCCACACTTAAATTATATAAGTGACCTATTACACACCTTAACTATATAAAAGTGATATTATTACCTCTCCGCGACCCCCATTCTAAGACGCGTATATTACACTTATTTTAGGCGCGTCCAGCCTATTAAATAACAAAAGTAACGGCTAAAAACATTAAGGGAAAAGGCATCGTTTCCACTCCAAACTATAATCGAAAAGTCGAATCCACACCTAAACTATACAAGTGACCTATTACATATCTTAACTATAAAAGAAAGATACTTTTTACTGACGTGATACTGACGTGGCAGCGTGTGTAAAATACTACACCACATGCAAGTGGTGGTAGCCTGACAGGGTGTAAATAGTTTCACTTTTTTATAGTTTAGGTGTGTAATAGGTCACTAGTATAGTTTAGGTGTGGCTTCAACTTTCGGGTATAGTTTGGGGTGGAAACAATGTCTTTTTCCTAATTATAATAGTGATATGCATGAGATATGGCAAGTGTACCTAACAACATGTAGTACATGATAAAATGATGCGAATGATGAGTATGACTTAAGGAAAATATAGAGTAAAGAGAGAGTATAGAAACGTTGGGACTATGCATGAAATGAAAAGTATGGATGTACCTTGTATTGATCGATAAGCATACGTGTACCTTATACCTTGATTTAAAAAATATAACTGGTTAAGTAGGGAAATACTCATAAAATTATATTAGGAGTCTAACGGTGTGTTTTGGTGAGTTAATTTGAACCCATTTTTTTCAAAAATTCATCAGTTTTAAGGAAAAGGTGAATGATCAAGTCAAATTTATTAAACATAATTTTAAAGCAATTATTTTGGTAACTATTTGAAAAAAAATCTTAAAAACTTATTTGTCAACCCATCTTTTGATTTTTTTTATTGCGAGTCTATTAGTCATGCCTCAATTTTGCTAAAAGGAAACATTAGCCTATGCCTAGAGAAACCCACGTAAACATTAAGCAAGGTAAAGATAGCAAACAAATAACACTAGCCAAACAATTAATAATGGAGAGAGGTATTAGTCTATCATTCTAAAATATAAAACAATATGAGTAAACTAAAAGGAAAGAGGGGCGCCGATCAACACTATACCCCGTCTTGGAGTTTAAACTTTTAATTTTGATACTTCAAAGCTCTGTCATCTTAATTGGATCAAAACGAGTTTCATTGTGGAATTCTAACTCTTGAGTTTACATTCAAAAATAAAAAGAGATAAGGATGAGAAAAAAAACAATATCAAACGCATAAACTATATAAGTGAAGACAAAGTATATGAGTGAAGATAGACTTGACCCCATTTAACAATCTTAAACGCATAAACCAAGTTTAATTTTATTTAAAAAGAAAACAAATTTAAAAGCTTTTGAGTATTTAATTTCATCCAAGCGTTCATAATCTAAGTGAACTTTGGGCAAGCATGACCTAATCCATTTCAAAGTGAACTCATTTAAACTTGTCCAAATTTATCCTAACTTGTCCATTTGCAGTTGAGATAAAATATGTATTTCCCTTTAAAAAAATTCTCCTGCCAATGAATGGATTCTAACAATGGGTTTTTGCACATTAAAATGTGATGTTTTTCCCTAATAAACTAATTGTTCAACTGTTGGTTTTTATACTCCCGTCATTAACAGTGAGACAACACACAAATCAAATAAGTCTCTTAAACCTCTATGTCCAGATGAACATCAAAGGGGTACTAGTTTTCTGAAGAAAGCTAGCAATACAACAAGTACAAATTAAGCAGTACTATGCAATTTGCAAAAAATGTAATAGCCAATTTAGAGAAAGCAAATCAGACTACCAAAAACATATCACTATAGAAACTTTCGATACCCTAGTCTATACCAAAAAGAACTTGCTTTTGTAAAAATAGAGCAACAAACAATCCCAGGTAAACCCAAAGGAAAAAAAGGTAAAAAATAAATAGGAAATTAAATTTCAATGCAGCTAGAATGCAAAACAAGAAACACCAACGTAAGGGTGTCAAACAGGCCCGGCCCAACCCAGCCCGACTCGACTCACCGAGTCAACCCGGCCCGGTCAGCCCACGGGCTGTATAGTATCGAGTCCTAGGCCGGTTTATTTTTGGTTTTGGGCTCAGTTAACCCGGAAGGAGTCCGATCCAGGCCCGCTGGTTAACCGACCCGAAACCGATTCGGTTGATTTTTTTTTTATTAAAAAAAAAATTAACAAACGGAATAATTTACTATAAAGTATTATTAATTTATTATATTAGGTAGCATATATTTTATATGTGTATGTATAAATTGAATGGTACGTATATATGTGTGTATATTTTTTAAAGTAGTATATATTTAACATATACATGTGTATATGTTTTAGAAATTAATATATAACTATTTATTTAGTGTGTGTAAATATTGTAGTATATATATATATTGCACTATATGTTTAATTAAAAGTACTACATATATTGAATGCTACGTACATGTGTATATATCTTCTATAGACGTATATATTTAACGTATACATGTGTATATGTTTTATAAATTAGTATATAACTATATATAGAGTGTTTGAATATATTGTAGTATATTTTATTTAAAGTATTACGTAAAAATTGAATGGTACGTATATAAGTGTGTATATTTTATAAAGTAGTATATATTTAAGGTATGCATGTTTATATATTTTATAAATTAGAATCTAATAATATATTTAGCGTGTGTATATATTGCAGTATAAATAATGTAGTGTATTTATTTAAAGTAGTACGTATATATTGAATGGTATGTATATATTTGTGTATATTTTCTAAAATAATATATATTTAACGTATACATAAGTATATGTTTTATAAATTAGTATATAACTATATGTTTAGTGTGTGTATACATTTTAGTATATATATTGTAGTATATTTTATTTAAAGTAGTACATATATATTGAATGGTACGTATATACGTGTATATATCTTCTATAAACGTATATATTTAACGTTTGCATGTGTATATATTTTAGAAATTAATGTATAACTATATATATATAGTCTGTGTATATATTGTAGTATGTATATATCGTAGTATATTTTATTTAAAGTATTACATCTATATTGAATGATACGTATATATGTGTATATATCTTTTATAGATGTATATATTTAACGTATACATGTGTATATGTTTTATAAATTAGTATATAACTACATATATAGTGTGTGTGTATATTGTAATATATTTTATTTAAAGTATTACATATATAATGAATGGTATGTATATCTGTGTATATATTTAACGTATACATGTGTATATGTTTTATAAATTAATGTATAACTATACATATATTGTGTGTGTATATATTGTAGTATGTATATATCGTAGTATATTTTATTTAAAGTAGTACATATATATTTAATGATATGTATATATGTGTATATATCTTCTATAGATGTATATATTTAACGTATACATGTGTATATATTTTATAAATTAGTATATAACTATATATATATAGTGTGTATACATTGTAGTATATATATTGTAGTATATTTTATTTAAAGTAGTACATATATATTGAATGGTACGTATATCTTTGTAGATATCTTCTATAGACGTATATATTTAACGTATACATTTATATGTTTTTATAAATTAGTGTATAACTATATTTATAGTGTGTATGTATTGTAGTATATTTTATTTAAAGTAGTAAGTATAGGTTGAATGGTACGTATATATGTTGATATATAATCTATTGACGTATATATTTAACGTATACATGTGTATATGTTTTATAAATTAGCGTATAACTATATATGTAGTGCGTGTATATATTGTAGCATATTTTATTTAAAGTAGTACGTATATATTGAATGGTATGTATATATATGTGTATATATCTTCGATATATGTACATATTTAACATATACATGTGTATATGTTTTATATATTAGTGTATAACTATATATATAATGTGTGTATAGATTGTAGTATATTTTATTTAAAGTAGTACGTATATATGTGTATATATCTTCTATTGACGTATATATTTAACGTATACATGTGTATATGTTTTATAAATTAGTGTATAACTATATATAGTGTGTGTGTTTATATTGTAGTAAATATTAATTAAGGTAGTACATGGATATTGAATGATACGTATATATGTGTATATATCTTCTATAGAAACATATATATTTAATGTATACATGTGTATATATTTTATAAATTAGTATATAACTATATATAGAGTGTGTGTATATATTGTAGAATATATATTGTAGTATATTTTATTTAAAGTAGTACGTATATATTGAATGGTACGTATATATCTTCTATAGACGTATATATTTAACGTATACAAGTGTATATATTTTATAAATTAGCATATAACTATATATATAGTATGTGTATATATTGTAATATATACATTGTTGTATATTTTATTTAAAGTAGTACGTATATATTGAATGGTACATATATATGTGTATAGATTTTCTATGGACGTATTTATTTAACGTTTATATGTATATGTTTTATAAATTAGTGTTTAACTATATATATTGTTTGTGTATATATTGTAGTATATAAATATATATATACTGTTGTATATTTCATTTAAAGTAGTATGTATATATATATATATATATATTCTATAAACGTATATATTTAACGTACACATGTGTATATGTTTTGTAAATTAGTATATAACTATATATAGAGTATGTGATATATTGTAATATATATATTGTAGTATATTTTATTTAAAGTAGTACGTATATATTTAATGGTACGTATATATGTGTATATATCTTCTATAGACGTATATATTTTACCGTATACATGTGTATATGCTTTATAAATTAGCATATAACTATATATATAGTGTGTGTATACATTGTAGTATATATATTTTAGTATATTTTATTTAAAGTAGTACGTATATATTGAATGATACGTATATACGTATATATATCTTCTATAGATGTATATATTTAATGTATAAATGTGTATATGTTTTATAAATTAGTATACAACTATATATATAGTGTGGGTATATTGTAGTATATTTTATTTAAAGTAGTACGAATATATTAAATGGTACGTATATATCTTCTATAACCGTATATATTTAACGTTTATATGTGTATATGTTTTATAAATTATTATATATATCATTCTATTGTAGTATATGTTTTATTTAGAATAATATATATATTTAACTAACGTATAGTCGTATACATGATTACATGTGTAATTGTGAATATATTTTTTAAATTGTAATGTCGTATATACTATATATATAGTGTATATATATTGTTTAACGTATTTAAAATATACATAGGTGAATATATATAGTGTATATTGAAAAAAAACTTTTTTTATTTATTTTTGATCGGTTTTGACTGAATTTTTAACCGGATTTGACCGAATTTAGGTGGGTTAAATCGGGTTTGGCTAAGTGGACCAGTTCAGGGTTGTTTTTAAAAAATTTACTATTAAATCCAAACCCAGCCCGATCCACTTAACCACAACCCAGCCTGACCCACTTAACCATAACCCAGCTAAATATCACGAACCGGTTCAGATTGACCTGACCCGGCCCACTTGATACCCTTACACCAATGTGATTTCAAACTAGAAAATACAAAATAGTCGTGTCTTTACTGACCTGATACGTAGTACTTAAAGAAACAAAATCTATTTTTATTCACCATGTGAACAACTTAGGCTTAAATCCAGATCCCAACTCAATCTTTTAGGGAGACAAAATTTAAAGAGAAAGAAAGAAAAAAATAAAAAAAACAGACAGCAATCCAAATAATATGAATACACATATATCTACAATATTCACACCCATAATAAATTTTCAGAATTAAGAGTTATATACGTCCACAAATCCAAAATAAAATAACAACGATGACATGAGTTTCAAAATAAAACCACATATTCATTGGATCGAAATAGATGGAGAAGTAAACGAGAATTAGACGAGGAGGGGATTAACACCTTTTTTGGTGCAACAAAGCAGGGGCTTTCACATCAAGATTCGATGACTAACTTGTAAGCGAGAAACTCGATTAAGAACAAAACCAGCGATTTGAGACTCCTCTTTCTCTGCTTTTTTCACACGTATTTCACACATTATCACAGATTTTCCTTAATTTTCTCTTGAAAATTTTCAACCTTCTCCCCCTGATTTGAAGCCTTATTTTTTTCTCTATTTTGAAAACCCTGAAAAGATCCCCAATTTTTGGCCCCCTTTTTGTTTCCCAACACTTGACTTCACTATTTTTCTCCCTTGTACCTTCACCCGGTTCCTTTTTTTGATTCTTCTCTCTATTTTCCTCCTAAATTCAACCTGTCCCCCTTGGGGGTGGGGGTTGGGGGTGAAAACACCATATTTATAGGTGAATACGGACTTGAATGTCCAGATTCAAAACTTAAATTTAACAAGACGCTTCAAAATAAAGGGGGTGGGGAGATTCAAATTTCAAATCAATAGAATCACCTTTTCTCGTGGCTATTTCAAAGATTGATTTAAGTTAATGTTTGTTGTTGCATAAATTTGGGTATGTATTGCTTTTGAATTCATAGGCTGGACATGCAAAATATCGAGAGAATCTTCTCAGAAGAGTGACAGTTATGGTGGTGACGCGACTGATTTAGGGTTTTTTTTTAGGGGTGGTGGAGCAGAAAGGAAGAAAGTAGAGAGGAAAGCTTGCTTGATTTTTCATTTTTTAGGAATAGGATGAAGACCCCTCAATGGATTATTGAAAATTGGGGGAGGGGCGGGGACGCTTGGAAAGGACAAAAACCTGTCTTCGGTATATTTTTTTGTCTTATTGTGATCCGTCCGATCAAATACAAATTATCCTATAAAATCAATAATAATAATAAATGTAAATAAAATGAATACATGTATATACTGTTAAATATATGAAACGTTGATTTTAAAAATGATTATTTTTTCATCCATTTGATCTTCGATCGAATGGTTCCAATTAAAAATAAAATAAATAAATATTATATATATTCATTTGTATATATGTATATATATAAATAAGTAGGAATTTTGGAATTCTCGGATTAGAAAGCAATCAATGGATCAGATTAATTTGTGTTTGAATTTTATTTTTTTGCTGATGAAGCAGTGTGCGATTGGCAGATATTGCTTGGGAGTAGATTGATGAAGTGGATATGCATATTGGGACTAGGTTTCTAGGCCAATTTTTTTAATTCTTGAACGAAATTTATAAACAAGAGTTGGATTTAAATAAATATAAATAACATAAAAATTTAAATTGAGTTGTTGTTGGCCCGAATACTCTTTTCTATTGAAATTAATTTTATCGATGCTTCCTATTACCCTAAAATTATTTTGGTATGTACGTATATAAATCATAGATATAATTTGTATAAGCGTCCTAATTTACTATCTTTTGCGATTTAATATTAACAAAAATATGGGTATATGTATTTATATGTTAAAACAAGAATATAATAAAAAAAGTATATGTACATACTTATAAAAAATAGATATTTTATATAATAAGAATATACATATATATGGTCACAGTATCATCTGAAAAAAATAAAATAAAAAAAATGCGAATGCGATTAACAAAAAGACTTTTTTTTTGAAATTTTGATGTTGAAACAATTATTTATATCTAATTAAAGTATTTTACCGTATGATATGAAAATAAATATTCTTTTTTTTTTGTTCTTTTCAAAATTCATAGGAATGAAAATACAAATTTATTTTGAAAAATTATTTAAGGCCGAGAAGCACCAAAAAATAATTACAGCAAACATAGCGAGCCAAAATTGGGCGTCAACAGTTGCCCTGATTGATTGAAAATTAGTGTGAAAATCTTTCGGCAATTACATTGACGTGACCAATTTTATCTCGAACAAAAGAATTTTGAAAGATTATGGCCGAGTTTTGATTTTTCTGAGCTGTCTACATATCTTGCGTTTTACAAGAAATCAGGTCATTTATAGTTCAAATCACTATAATTGTTGACTAATCCCAAATTTTGCCCCAGTGTAGAATTATGGTGACACTGGGTTCTTCTGGTGGTGATTGCAAAAATTTGGGCATGAACGAAATCATAGTTGTTCTTATTCTTGAATTAGTTGTTTGGAACAATTGAAAATGATGAGACGTTGGGTAGCAATATCTCCTGAGGATTTTTAGAGAAAAAGGATTGTGGATTTCAAAAATTACCTCAGAGTTGGATTGAGACAACACTGGGTGAGGACACTAAGGAAAAGATGAGATGATTAGGTTGAGTTGAGTTGAGTTTCTTCTTCGGAATCCTTGACGTAGCTAGGGGTTCTTGATATTCCGCTAGCTTATCCCAGTTTGCTGTTAAGAGGGTAAGTCCTTGTTGTAGTGTGCTGTCCTACAAAATAGGTAAAAGGGGTGAAAAGTACCTATTGTTCAAAAACTATAAATTGAAATTATAATGTAAAGAGTAGGGTTAGATATTCAAACTAGTATTGTGATCTTCGTTTGTGGAGGTATCTGACTGGAGGGGAAATAACTTAAATGTAAAGAGCCTCCGTTGGCTAAGCAGTTATTATAAAATAAAATTCATCTGACTGGCGAGCAATTGAGCCATCCGACTAGCCAGCAACTAAAGAATAAGCCATCCGACTGACGATCAGTTGAAGATTAATCCATCACACTGGTAGGTAGTTTGTTGAAAAATAAATGTCATTCGACTGGCAAAGTAGTTTTGGAAGAATAAAGTTTCTGACAGGCGAGGACATTACTCAAAAGTAAAAACAAGCCTCAGACTAGCTGGGCAGTTTCTTAAAAGTAACAGCCTTGTTCTGGAAAGATGACCTTCAATATGACTAGATAATGGTATGGTTGTTGGAATTTGATGTTGGTACGATAATGGATTTCTTGTTGCCATGGAAGTGGGTTTAGTTGCATTTGTTGTAATAGCAGGCTTTCTGGTGTTCTTGTTATGGTCCAAGTCTCTGATTGGTAGACTGCGCTCTGTTTACTGAAATGTCATTCTCCGATATGACGGAGTGTTGCTTTGCTTATGTACATTCTTCGATTTGTGGTAGGGGTTTCCCTTTTCTAGTGTATGCTTCCGATATGAAGGAGAGTAGTGTTGCTCACTTAGATATGGCAGATGATCTCTTTGGTTGCTTGTGTACAATCTTTAAAATGCGGAATTTGCCTTTGTTTTCTTATGTACAGTCCTTGAGATGTAGAAGCTCGACTATTTTTACTTATTGACATTCTTCAGAAAGTGGAAGCTCGAATTTGTTTGCTTATGTAAAGTCCTCGGAATGCGGAATCTTGACTTTATTAAAGTTAGACAACATTCTCCAATTGATGGAGTTATTCAACGTTGTTAGACGATGATTCATCGATTGGTGATGTTATTCGACGCAGTCGGGTCATTAGCTCCGATCTGCAAAGTTTATTGGGATAAGTAATGTCACGACCCAAATTAGGGCCTAAATGTAATTGGCATCCCAAGTCCAACCAGGACCGGGGACTGCCCCTTTAACCTAACCCAACCACCTTACATAGCCTTAGATGAGCTGAATTTTGAGCATATAACAAGATTGCATAAGTGGTTTCTTAAAGTCTCTGGGATATGGTCACAACAGTGACCAACCCAACCGAGTCTACCAGCACCAAACCAACCATCCATACCATATAAAACCAAAAAGAATATCAAAACATAATATGGTAATTAAACCCAAAATGTAATACGATGGAACAACTAACAATATCATCCAATGATGTCAACCCCAACACCGATGCTAATGCTAAGGCCGGTACCAATAATGATCCCGCCCATATCAACTCCCAGAAGTACCACAAAGTCTCTATCCAAAAGAATACAAATATTCGATTGGGACATGCCCCCAACCATGGCCAAAACCAACATCCAAAACAAAAGTAGAATGTCTAAGAATATCCATATCATAAAATGAATCCTTCCGAAAAGATGGAAGCTCACCATTTTAATCAAAATTCTATCCCCGAGTCAATCACTATATAGGAGGAGTTGAACGGTTGGTTCCTGTATAGCATGGGTATACAACCTCCAGTAGAGAAGATAGCGAGTGACCGCTAGCACATATCTCAGGATAAGGATAAAGTAATGCCATTTAAGCAACCAAGTAAAACCATCCATGATGTACAAAATCGTACGGGAAAGGGAATCCATGTTTAACATGCATTTAAAATCTTTTACCTGGGCTGTGTAACCTTGAAGTTTAACCACGCCCATGGGCCGTATAGGTTCATCTCCCCCTGCTGAAAGAGTCCTAATGCATGTATCCGCACAACCAGGAAATATCCAATAGAATGACTAGTACATCCCTCCAATATAAAACGTGACACTCGCACATGGTCATCAAAGACCCCTCATATAGGAAAATATGAGTTTCCAGTTTTGGTCACCCCGAAACCTCTACCTTCCACGGCTTAGTTACATATCCTGTCATTAATGCCCAAATTAAAACCATGTCCAAACAATCCAATTACCTTTTATTACCAAGGCCAATTATTAGAGGTAACGTCCTATCAATCATACTTGCAAGATTTATCCATAGACAAACCATTTAGGTTAAGGGGACTCTAAAATGCCCTTTCCATTTACCATATTAACCTCTTGGGATACTACCATTTTCTCCACAAGCATAACCAATTATCCTTTGTCCTTTGTAAGCCAGTTAAACCATTTATAGTTTCATATATATAAGCTGAAAACAAGCAAGAGTTCCATTTAAAGAAAATGCAATGAACATATCTTTATAAGCATTTTATCAAACACCTTGGGGGCATAATATAGCCAAAACCAATTACAAAGACCATTACCCCATTATATGCAAACTAATTGCCCAAAACCATCATTGATGCATATAAAAGCATAATTAAACCATAACCAAACGATTATAAGTAAAATCCCCAATTAATAGTTTAAAACTATAAACCATGCAACATTGAAACCATAATTTCATCCATAAAATTCATGCCCTTTTAGAAGTAAGAAGTAGGGAAGAGACACATGCCTTAAACCGAGAAAGATAATGGAAGAAAATTACGAAAGCAAGCCCCAAAGCAATCCCTAAGTTAAAAAACTAGCTCTCTTGCACCAAAAGCTCTTGAGAGAATTATGTTATGTTTTGAAATAATTTTCTAAGTGTTAATGAATAAAATAATAGGGTAAATAACCTCCTAAGTGTATTAGAAGTTGTGGGTCATAATTAGGGTAAGTAGGAAAATGTCTAGAATACCCCCGCTTAAGTCCCTTAAAAACTCGTCACAGGGATACAACTGACCCTCTTACGAGCCGCACCCTTCCTTATGATTGGTTTCCACTAGTAGTACCCAGGCCTCAACCTTTGGATGAGACATTATCTAGCATACAACTCATCCAACCAAGTCGTAACCTCAGCATACGATCCGTACCCATGAACCATATCCCTGTCAGAATGAAATTCCGGGACGATCAAACACTACTCACCATATGAGTCACTGAAACGACTCATATTATTCCTTTTGACTCACACCCCTATTCGTGACCATTCTAGAGATCAAAAACCATCCCACCAACTAATACTAGTCAGCTTATAACAGGACCATACCACTCGTACCCCAGCATACGACTCGTACTTGGAGTCGTATTGGGTCAGAGAATGAATTTCAAGAAAAATTTCTAAGGCCAAAACCCAGGATGTAGCATTCTCCCCCACTAGGAACATTCATCCCCGAATGACAGATAAGGTAGGGGTAATCAGACACAAAGTCATTTGCATTATCAAACACCCCTTTAATAAAGTTTGAAAACAAAGATGCAAAAATGATAATCTTTCCCTTAAAAAATTCAGAAAACAAAGATGTGTTAAAGAACATATACCTTCCGCACGAATACCAGGAGTAGAAAAAAAGAACGGATACCTGGACTTCATGCCCTTTTCCGCTTCCCAAGTAGCTTCATCTACCTTATGGTTCCACCACAGAACCTTAATTGAAGCCACATCCTTGGTCCGCAACCGACGAACTTGTCTATCCAATATCTCAATAGGGACCTCTTCATAAGACAGAGAATCTGAGATATCCAATCCTTCCAAAGGAACAACCAAAGAGGATCACCAATACATTTTCTCAACATAAAAACACGAAAGACCAGATGAACCAAACCCAAACTAGATGTCAAATCTAAGTCATAAGAAAAATTACCAACTCTCCAGAAAATCACATAAGGACCAATAAACTGAGGGCTAAGCTTTCCATTCTTGCCAAACTACACTACTCCCTTTATTGGAGACACCTTTAGGAACACCATGTCCCCAACATAAAACTTTAAATCTCTACGCCTAACATTCGTATAAGACTTTTGGCGACTTTGAGCAGCTTTAACCCTATCCCTAATCACTCCATAGCTTGATAGACCAAATTAGGACCAAACACATCCACCTCACTAAGCTCAAACCATCTATTTGAAGATCTACACCTCCTACCATACAATGCTTCAAAAGTAGCCATACCAATACTAGAATGATAACTATTATTGTAAGAAAACTCTACCAAAGGTAGATGCTCAACCCAACTGCCACCATAATCAATTATGCATACCTAAAGCATGTCCTCCAATGTCTGAATCATTCTCTTCACTTACCCATCCAACTGCGGATGGAAAACCTTACTCAGACTAACCTTAGTCCCCAATCCTTTTTGGAAAGACCTCTAGAAATTAGATGTAAACTGCATACCACAACAAAAAAAAATCAAGACATGCACCCCATGAAGCTTCACAATCTCTTAAAGATATAACTTCGCATAATCTTTTGCCGAAAAAGTAGTCCTCACTAGCAAAAAGTGAGCAAACTTTTTCATACAATCCATGATGACCCAAATCAAATCAAATTGGTTCTGAGACCGAGGTAGACCAATAACGAAATCCATATTGATCATACCCCACTTCCATTCATCAATTTTATTTCTTGATGCAATCTACAAGGCCTCATGTTCTTAACCTTAACTATTGACACACCATGCACTTGGACATGAAATATACCATATCTCTTTTCATACCATTTCACCAATAGATTTTCTTAAGATCATGATACATTTTTTTTGAACCAGGATGGATAACATAGAGAGACTCATGTGCCTAAGACAAAACCCTTTGTCATAACTCGTCAACATTCGGAACACACAGCCTTCCTTGGTACTGCAAAGTACCATCACCACTAATCTCTAACACTGCCACCTTTTTCCCACCAACATCACTCTTAATTTTTATTAAAACCAGATCCAACACTTGCTTTTCCTTAATCTCTACACCAAGACACGATTGAACCACTACTTGCACCATCACACCGCCATTTTTGTAATTGTAGAGACAAACTCCAAGATTGGATAAGCGATGAATATCATTCACTTATTCCTACTTTTCTTCCTCCACATGAGCCAAAATTTCCATAGATAAACTGCTAAGAGCATCAGCAACCACGTTAGGCTTGCCGTGGTAATAGTGAAGACTTATATCATAATCCTTGAGAAGCTCAAGAAATCTACTTTGCCTAAGATTAAGCTTCTTCTGCGTGAACACGTACTGAAGACTATTATGATATGAAAAGTTATCTATATGAATGCAATATAGATAATGTCACTATATTTTCAAAGTAAACACAACCGCCAATAACTCCAAATCATGGGTAGGGTAATTCCTCTTATGTACCTTCAACTGCCTGGAAGCATAGGCAATCACCTTTCTATGATGCATCAAAACACAACCAAGCCCTACCCGAGATGCATCAAAATAAATCACAAACTGATCATTGCCTTCTGGCAAAGTCAAAATTAGAGCCAAAGTCAACCTATTCTTCAACTTCTCAAAAATCTCCTCACAAGCCTCTGACCAAGAAAACTTAACCTTCTTCTGAGTTAACTTAGTCAAAGGAGCAACTATCGACGAGAAGCTTTCCACAAATCGCCTATAATACCCAACTAAACACAAGAAGCTCCAAACGTCGTATGGAGTCGTGGTCCTAGGTGATCCCTTCACCACAGTAACCTTTTAAGGATCAACCATTATCCCTTCACTATAAATAATGTGACCCAAGAAAATCACTATATTCAACCAAAACTCATACTTAGAGAACCTTGCAAACAACCATTGTTCCTTTAAGGTCTGCAACACCATATAGAGATGACTAGCATAATCCACTCCACTCCTCAAATACAATAGAATGTCATAAATAAACATAATGATGAAGAGATCTAAATACTTCTTGAACACCCTGTTCATCAAATCCATAAATACTAACGGAGCATTGGTTAACCCAAATGATATCACCAAGATTCAAAAATGCACATACCAAGTATGAAAAGTCATCTTAGGGATATCCGCCTCCCTAATATTAAGTTGATTGTACCTGGACTGAAGATCTATCTTGGTAAAAAACTTGGTACCCTTTAACTGATCAAATATATAATCTATCCTTAGGAGAGGATACTTGTTCTTGACTGTTACCTTGTTCAATTGTCTGTATTCAATGTACATCCGAAGATAACCATCCTTCTTGCGTACGAACAACACCAATGCACCACACGGAGAAATACTAGGATGAATAAACCCCTTATCCAAAAGATCCTTAATTTGCTCCTTGAGTTCCCTTAACTTAGACGAAGTCATTCTATACGGCGGAATAGATATTGGATGAGTGTCTAAAAGCAAATCAGTACCAAACTCTATTTACCTATCTGGAAAAACACCAAGAGGATCCTCTAGAAAGAACTCTAGTAACTCATTAAATACCAAAATTGATTGCAAAGAAGGACCTTCCAAGTTAGAATCTTTAACTCAGACCAAGTGATAAAGAGACCCTTTAGAGATTAACCTTCGACCTCTAAGATAAGAAATAAAGCTCTAACTAGGAGCTAAATAACAACCCTCCCATTCTATTTTTGGCTCACCAGGGAACCTAAAGATGACCTTATGAGTTCGACAGTCTAAAGATGCATAACAAGAATACAACCAATGCATACCTAAACTCACATCAAAATCCACCATTCCCAATTCAAACAGATCTACCAACGTTTTATTATCACTAATAGATACCACACACCCCCTATAGACCCATTGACCAATGACCAAGTCTCCTACCAAGGTAGAAATAAAAAAAAGATCCAAAAAGATTTTCAAATAAAAACAAAAAGACATAGCTATATAAGGAGTCACATAATAAAGAGTGGAGCCTAGATCAAGAAAATAATAAACATCATGGGAAAAGAGCTGTAATATGCCAGTAATAAAATTAGGTGATGCCTTGGATTCCTGTTGGGATGCCAAAGCATAAAACTTATTTCGACTAACACTAGAACCAGGAGCAATAACATAAGTAGATGCATAATCACCAGTTGTAGGAGCAGAAGATGAAGCCACCAGAATCTTATATGTCCCTTGTAACAACCTTATTTATCAGACAATCCTTATTCTGATGGCTTACCTGACCACACTTAAAGCACTTATCTCTACCTTCTTAGTAGAATCCCTAATAAGGACGATTACAAAACTGAAAAGGAAGGCATGAAGAAATAGACTGATCTCCACTCACTTGAGATTGGACAACCCAAGCTTGAAAATCATCACCACCTTGGTGACATCTGTCACTCGAATACTATAGGTAAAGAGTACCGATGGTAGAAAAGGAACCAGAACTTTCCTACTTCTTTTTCTACCACTTTCCATAATCTCTACCACCCTGAGACTGCGCACCTCCCTGATCAAAAGATTTGCCATGCTTTTCCTGCCTATCCCCAAATTCCGCCTGCTTTCTTTTCTCATCCTTAACAAGCAACATATGAATTGTCAACCTAGAGATGTCCATATCCCTAATGAGCAAAGAAGCCTTGCTCTTCAAAATCAAATCTTTATTCAATCCTGAAGCAAACTTCCTTATTCTCAACCTTATATCAGCCACCAAATCAGGAGCATACCTTGACAACTGATGAAACTTCAAGGCTTATTCCCTCATAGATATCCTTATTTGCTTGAGGTTTGCAAACTTCTCTAACTTAGCTTTCCTCAACTCCTGAGGAATGAAATGATCCATAAAGGCATTAGGAAAGGCTTCCCACAACCTTTCCTCTTCCATAAAGCTAACTTTCTCTGTATCAAAAGCCTGTATAACCTAAAATAACTTCTCCAGTTTATCCAAGAAGCCTTGTGGGTCTTCCTTCACCTTCACTCCCATAAAAGTAAGAGGACCCATCTTCATTAATTGGACAACCCTTGTGTTCTCATCAGATAATGCACTAGTCATACTCTGCTCATCTTGAGCAGCGACCATCTGAGTAATAACATGAATAGACTGATGAAACTCTATATTTATCTTATTACCCTAAGGAACCCAAGAAGCAGTAGGAAGAATAGGAGGAACTTCAGCACAAAAAGGAATAGGACCATGAGATCGAAGATGTACTCCAGACATAGGAGGTAACCCTTCAACTTTATACCTAGATGGAATGAAAGAATTTCCTTGGGTTCCAAATCTAGTAGGCATGATCTGAAAGACAAACAGCCAAGGACTAGAGAAAATTCTAGTACTGAGAATTTAAAGAAAGTGAAACATTACTAAATGTCTCGCAGTATCTATCTTATGAGTGTGGCACGCTTGACACCCTAAAAGAGAACATACCCAACACGTCTTTGTGGACTTCCCTGTTGACCATAAACCTAAAGCTCTGATACCAACTTATCATGACCCGAAACAGGGCCTAGACATAATGGGCATCCCATGTCTAACAAATACTGCTCCTTTAACCCAACCCAACCACCTTTAACAACCTTACATAAGCTGAATTTTGAGCATATAACAAGATTGCATAAGTGTTCTCATAAAAACTATGGGATAGGGACACAACAGTGACCGACCCAATCGAGTGTACCTGCACCATATCAACCATCCATACCATACCAAACCAAAGAGAATATCAAAATATAATATGGTAATTAAACCCAAAATGCAATATAATAGAACAACCAACAATATCGTCCAATGATCTAAGTCCCAATACCGATGCCAATGCTAAGGCTGACACTATACCAACCCTCAGAAGTACCATAAAGACATTATCCAAAAGAATAAAAATATTTGGTTGGGACATAGCCCCAACCATGGCCAAAACCAATATCTAAACCAAAAATAAAATATCTAAGAATATCAATATTACGAAATAGAGCTTTTAAGAAAGATGGAAGCTCGCCACTTTAATCCAAATATTGCGGCCGAGTAAATCACTATATACGGGGAGTTGAACAGTCATTTCCTTCATAGCATGGGTATACAACCACCAGTAGATGAGTTAGCGAGTGATTGCTAGCACCTATATCAGGATAAGGATAAGTAATGCCATTTAAATAACCAAGTAAAACCATCCATGATGCACATAACCATACATACATATAAGTCCCAGGAAAGGGAATCCGTGTTTAACATGCATTTAAAACCTTTTACCTGGGCTGTGTAACCTTGCCATTTAACCATACCCATGGGTCTTATGGGTCCAGCTTTCCCTATTGAAAGAGTCCCAATGTGTGTAGCTGCACGACTAGGAAATATACTATGGTGTGACTTGTATCCCTCCAATATAAAATATGACACTCATATGTGGTCATTGCAGACCCTCATATTTGTAAATATGAGTTTCCATTTTTGGTCCTCCTGGAACCACCACCTTCCACAATATAGTTACACATCCCGCCATTAATGCGCAAATTAAAACTATGTCCAAACAATCCAATTACCATTTATTACCAAGGCTAATTATTAGTGGTATCATCTTATCAATCATACTTGTAAGATTTATCCATAGCCAAACCATTTAGGTTAAGGGGACTCTAACGTGCCCTTTCCGTTTACCATATTAACCTCTTGGAAGAGTACCATGTTCTCCATAAGCATAATAAATTATACTTTAACCTTTGTAACACAGTTAAACAATTTATTATTTCATATATATAAGCTGAAAACAAGCAAGAGTTCTATTTAAAGAAGTCAATGCAATGGGCATATCTTTATAAGCATTTTATTAAACACCTTGGAGGCAGAATATAACCAAAACCAATTCCAAAGACCATTATAGCATTACCATGTGAACCAATTTCCCAAAATCATCGTTGATACATATAAAAGCATAATTAAACCATAGAAAACTATAACCAAGCCATTATAAGCAAAACCTCTAATTAATAGTTGAAAATCATAAACCATGAAACATTAAAACCATAATTTCATCTATAAAATTCATGCCTTTTTAGAAGTAAAAAGTAGGGAAGAGACACGTGCCTTAAACCAAGAAAGATAATGGAAGAAAATCACCAAAGCAATCCCTAAGTTAAAACCCTAGCTCTTTTGCCCCAAAATCTCTTGAGTGAATTATGATGTGTTTTGAAATAGTTTTCTAAGTGCTAATGAATAAAATAATATATTAAATAACCTCCTAAGTGTATTAGAAGTCGTGGGGCATAATTAGGATAAGTAGGAAAATGTCCATAATACCCCCACTTGAATCCCTTAAAAATTCATTACAGGGATACGACTGACCCTTTTACGATTGGTTTCCACCCGTCATATCCAGGCCTCAACCTTTGGATTAGACATTATTCAACATAAGACTCATCCAACAAAGTTGTAACTTCAATAAATGATCAGTATCCTTAGTAGAATGAAATACCATAAGGATCAAACACTGACTACCATACGAGTCGCCAATACAACTCGCACCCCCAAGTCGTGACCATTCTAGTAATAAGAGAATATCCTACCAACTAACATTAATTAGCTTACAATAGGATCATACCATTCATACCCACAATGTCATTTAGAATAAAGAAAAAATAAAGATAATCCAAAAGCAATAATAGGTTTAAAGGAATATTTTTGTCAAAAATGATCAACACTTACGATGTGACAGTAGTGGAAAATGGAGTATACCAAAAGCAAAATGTACTTTAACAAAGGACCAAAATAAAAATGTGTGTGAATGGGTTAAAGAAATAAAGATGTCTAGTGGCTATGCTTCTAATTTGGATACATGTGTTGGTACGAATGACTTAAAGATCTTTGGTGTAAAAAGTCACGATTGCCATATTTTCATGTAGTACTTATTTCAACTTCCTTTAGTTCACTTCCAAAACCAATTTGGAATTCTGTAATGGAACTTATTCGATTATTTAAAGACTTATGATCAACAGTATTGAGGAAGGATCATTTAATAAACATAGAAAAAAAATATTCTTATAATTGAGTGTAAGTAAGAGAACATATTTCCTCCTAGATTCTTTGATATTTTCCTTATAAAGGAAGAGTTGATGGACCAGTTCAATACCAATAGATGCATTCATATTAAAAGTATGAAATTTGATTTTAAGAATTTATTATTTTTAATCTTAGTTCTTCTTACATAATTTTCTTCTACAAATTAATGTAGGTTCCTAAACAAATTTAAGAAGACTGCTTAAAACAAAGCTAAAATTGAAGGATCTATTTGTGAATAACACTTCATTCAAGAAATCACTCACTTTTCTTTTCATTATTTTAAATTGCATATCCTTTGTAGAAACTATAAATCGTGTGTAATGATGTTTTTATTGAAAAATCTTGAAATTCACCATCTGTATCAATTTTTAATTATTCTGGTTGAACTCGTGGCCATGAAGGATTTCATGATCTGATTTATTAGGTCATGATGGCACCTACCATAATCCACCAATATGTAAGCGAATCCATAATCCAGAATAGCTAGTAACAGACTAAAACACAAAAGAAGAAAGCAGTGGAAAATGAATCTAGTTAAGAGACTGATACCGAGAATATCAACCCAAATCTTTGCAAGGTTGATACACAAGCAAAATAAAGATTAGTCCAACAACAAAGGAAGAGTAGGGATTATGTCACGACCCAAAATAGGGCCTGGCCATGACGGACATTCCAAACCATGAAGGCCTGGAACACCCTTCTCTATCTAGTAATCATGCACAACACTCATATAATAAAAGAAGATGCGGAAACATAGTCAGCTACGGAAACATGGTCAAATTCTAATATCAACATAAGTATGGAAAATTGTAGTGCAACTCCAGCTAAATAACATCTGACTCAGTCTGCGAAATCTCTACTACATGAAAATCTGATAACTTTCTGAAAAATGGAATAAGGCCCCCAGTAGATCAAATCAATAATAAGGGTCATAATATGAAAAACGGGCCTTCTGGAATAGAAAAGGTTCACCAAATGAACACTGCAAACTCTGTCTGACAAATCTACTACCTTTCTGGACCCATAGACTGAGCCTTAGAACCTAAAGGGATGAAGGGGTGTCAGCACATAAGTACTGGCACACGAAGAAATCCAAAATAGAGTACTTGAACATATATATAAAAAAGATGAGAGCAATTTTTCATCAAATATCATGCATAAAATAGTTTCTGGAAACACATGGGCATCATTCGAGTAATCATAATTTATTCTTGCCAAAACAATTTCTGATCTTTGTATTAATTCTGAGTTAGGTGGCACTTCCCTACATTTTTTGATATTCCACGGGCTATATGGAATCTTCCATTGACTCGGTGGGGAAGCCTCCAACCCGAGTGTGCCGCAAATGTTGGAGTCTCTAATTCTAATATGTCACATGGCACTAGGCTAGTGTAATATAAGATATACCTGGATCGGAAAATCACAATTTCGGGCAATGAGTATTTGGACTCATGCCTTCTTCGGAGAACTACCTAACATCTCTTTCTGCCCATTTTTAACCATTTATAATCATGCAACATTCTAATCATAAAATCTATAAATCTATTTTCAAATATGCATTCTATTCTGTTCTGAATATATCATGGCATTCTCTGAGTTGGTGTCGTCACACCAAGACTTACAAGTTCTATTTCTGAACCATAATGCAATAAGCATGATCTTTCATAAAAATATAGTTTTAGACCACCCAAAACGTGTAATTTGCATAAAAGATTTCATGTTTCGAAAATACAAGTCAAAACCATGAAAAAACTATCATCAAACATATGGTGGTTATGTTCTTTTGGCAAAACTATGCACTCTTTCATTATATGTATATTCAACATTCACAACCCTCTCTTTTGTATTCAAAAATCATATTGAAAACATAGCAAATGTTAAAGTATTTTATATCATGCTCTTCAAAACACATTCAAAATAATTTATATCATACGAAGATGAGAAAACTCATAACAAGAGAGGGATTCATTATAATTCATGCTCTCAATTGAATAACCATTCTTGAACACACGTAAATATATACATAATTTCAAATCAATTTGAGGGAAAGGCTAAAGACCAAAACAATACCGTCAAAACTTCTAAAACATAATTATATTCATAAACTTCAAAACCCCATTCTTAAAACATGATTTCTATGCCCACGAGATTTTAGGAAAAATCCCGCGTACCTTGAATTAGGAAAACAATAGGTTCCTATTGAAGCCTATGACCTGGGGATTCCAAATATGCGATCAACTTCGAAACCTATGGTTGAATCTTGAACTTCTTGGGTTTTTATTTTGAAACCCTACCGAGGATTCTTGATGATTTTGATGAAAATAGGGTTAAGTTGCTCAAACATACCCTAAATCCTTTGTTTGGACGGTTTTAAAGGCTAGGGAAAAGTCAAATTTACCCGTAATGACTCTTGAACGAAACTAGAAATTTGAACTTAAAAACCTGATTTTGGGTATCACCGCGATGCGCTACAATCACTGTGGTCTACTGAAATTCGACGAGTAGGAAATTAGGTACCTCCGCGATGCGCCACCATCGTGGAGCCGTACTGAAATTTGACGATTGACAATTTGACCCTCTCCGCAACGGGCTAGACCTCTAAATGACGATGTTTACGACTGAAACTTTAAATTATTCATAACTTTTTCACCGAGGGTCCGTTATAGATGAATCTTATATCAGTGAAAAGCTAATTGAGTCATCTACGTAATGAAAGGTTGAAATGCAGGAAATTGTACGTGAAAAATAATTTATATCATTCTAGAAGCTAATGCTTAGACTTTCCATGGATGGAACTTAGCTAAGAAGACGTCGGGGCGTTACAATATCCCCCCTTGGGATCATTCATCCCCGAATGATGATGCGGAAAATAGACAAGCATTTCAAGCAAACAAAGGCATGGAAATAAAAGGAAAATAATTGTACCTTCCATCACTTTATTCACCGGATCAAATAAATTTGGGTATCTATCTCTCATATCTTCTTCTGAATCCCAAGTTTCTTCTTTAAGTTTTTTATTTCTCCATAACACTTTAATCGAAATAATATCTTTTCTTTTCAATTTTCTAACTTGGCAATCCAAAATTGCTACCGACTTTTCTTCAGAGGACAAAGAGTCTGCCACCTTGATTTCTTTGATGGGTACTACTAACAAATGATCTCTAATGCCCTTCTTCAGCATGGATATATGAAATATCGGATGGACAGAACCCAAACTTGCAGGCAACTCAAATTCATACACAACTCCACCCATTTTTCTTACAATTTGGTATGGTCCTATATAGCGAGGACTCAGTTTAACTTTCTTCCCGAATCACATAACTCCCTTTATGGGAGAAACCTTAAGAAATACCCAATCTCCAACCTTAAACTCTAACTCTCTCCTCGTAACATCAGCGTAGGATTTCTAATGACCCTGAGCTATTTTAAGTCGTTCTCTAATAAGCTTCACATCTTCCACCGCCTGCTGAACAAGATCATGGCTAAATATTTGCATCTCACCCACTTCATACCACCCTATTGGTGACCTACATCTTTTCCTATTCAATCCCTCAAATGGCACCTTCTTAATACTAGAATGGAAACTATTATTATACACGAACTCTATCAATACCTTTAAAATCAATCACATAGTCCTTCAATATATCCTTAAGGGTTTGAATGGTGCGCTTAGTTTACCTATCAGTTTGAGGGTGGAATGCTGTACTTAGGTTCACTTGGGTACCTAAGCCTTTCTGAAAAGATTTCCAAAACTGAGAAGAAAACTGCATACCTCGATCGGATATAATAGACACAGGTGCCCATGCAAACGAACTATTTCTGCGATGAACAGCTTAGCATAATCGTCTCCCGAATGCTAGTCCTGACAGGCAAGAAGTGCGGTGACTTGGTCAGCCTAACTACAATTACCCATATAGCATCATACTGGTTTTGGGACTTTGGAAGTCCTATAATGAATTCCATATTGATCATCTCCCACTTCCATAAAGGCAATGCTATCTTTTGAGAAGTACCACCTGGCCTCATGTGTTCCACCTTGACTTGCTGATAATTCAAACACTTGGCAACATACTTAGCCACATCATGCTTCATATTATTCCACCAATAAATGGTTTTCAAATAATGATACATTTTTGTAGAGCCTGGTTGAACAATATACCTCGATGTGTGAGCCTCGCTAAGGATTCTTTCCCGTAGCCCGTCTACATCAGGCATACACAATCTACCCAGATATCTCAGAATACCATTGCCACCAATCTCAAATGACATTACTTTTTGTTGACCCACATCTCTCTTAATCTGCATCAACATAAGATCTTCAACCTACTTCTCTTCATCTTTAGCACAAAGGGATGACTTAACTATCTCATGAACAATCATCCCTCCATCTTCAAAATCTAAGAGTTGCACTCCCAGATTTGTAAGGCAGTGAATATCCTTTACCATATCTCTATTCCCTTCTTTAACATGAGAAAAACTGCCCATAGACAACCTTCTGAGAGTGTCAGCTATAACATTTGCCTTGCCCGGATGGTAATGAAGGTTCATATCATAGTCTTTCAAAAGCTCCATCCGATGCCTTTGCCTGAGGTTCAATTCTTTCTGCGAGAAAACATACTGCAAACTTTTATGTTCAGTATAAATATCAACATGTACTCCATAGAGATAATGCCTCTAGATTCTAAGTGCAAACACCATGCCTGCTAACTCCAAGTCATGAATGGGGTAGTTTCGCTCATGCACCTTTAACTGGCGAGATGCATAAGCTACTACCTTACCATACTGTATCAGAGCACAACTAAGTCCCATACGGGATGCATCACAGTATACCACAAAACCATCTACCCCCTCGGGAAGATTCAAACTAGGAGCAATAGTCAGCTTTTTCTTCAACTTCTTAAAACTATTTTTACACAAGTCACACCATACAAACTTTACCTTTTTCTGTGTGAATTTAATGAGCGGAGCAGCTATGGAGGAAAAACTCTCTATGAATCTTCTGTAATCACCCGCAGGACCTAAAAAGCTCCAAATGTCAGTTGGAGTCATGGGTCTGGGCCATTTATTTACTACTTCAACTTTTTGGGGATCTACTCTCATACTGTCACTAGACACAATATGACCCAAGAACGTAGTGGCATTAAGCCAGAATTTACACTTGGAGAATTTTGCATACAAGCTATGATATTTAAGAGTCTAAAGAATAATTCAGAAGTGAGTGGCATGATCCTCCTCATTTTTGGAATAAATCAAGATGTCATCAATGAATACGATCACAAACAGATCCAGGAACTGACGAAAAACCCTTTTCATTAGGTCCATGAAAGCTGCAGGGGCATTAGTCAATCCAAAGGACACGAATAAGAATTCAAAATGACTGTATCTGGTTTAAAAAGGTGTTTTGGGAATATCTGACTCTCTAACCTTCAACTAATGGTATCCTGAATGAAGGTCTATCTTTGAAAAACATCTAGCACCCTAAAGCTGGTCAAAAAGATCATCAATCCTAGGAAGAGGATACTTATTTTTAATTGTGACCTTATTTACCTGATGGTAGTCTATACACATACGAAGGGAACCATCTTTCTTTTGCACGAAGAGTACAGGCGCACCCCAAGGTGACATACTAGGGTGTATAAAACCTTTATCTAGAAGATCTGCTAAATATTTCTTCAACTTTTTTAGTTTTGTAGGAGCCATTCTATATGGCGGAATAGAGATGGGGTGGGTATCTAGCAACACATCAATACCAAATTCTATCTCCCTATCAGGTGGTATTCCTGGGAGATACTCTGGAAAGACTTCTACCAATTTATTTACTATAGGGTCTGACAGAAGAGGAAGATTTTCAACCCTAGAATCTTTTACTCAGATTAGATGGTATATACAACCTCTGGAGATGAGCTTTTTGGCTATAAGATAAGAGGTAAAGTGACCTCTAGGTTCCACAGAATTTCTTGCCCACTCATTATAACATTGGTTCGCTACATCCTTTAGTTGATAAGCCACTAGCTCAACACGTTCCACCTGATCTACATGCACCACTCTGAAATTCTTCTCCATTTTGTCTGTGATCTCTTGCAGATTCTCATCTACTTTAGTTCCAATAAACTTAGGCGGGTTCATTCTCATGAACTGAACCACCCTAGTAGCTTCACATGTAACAGGTTCAGACCCAACATCTTCTGATTGTTGGGCCTGATTACCCACCAACTGTGTCAACATATGAATAGATTATCTAAATTCTGCATTTAAAATATCCCTTTGAGTAGTCAGGGGACGGTTAACATTAGTTTGTGGAGACCTAAGTGGACTGGTCGGGACTAGAGGGACTCCCGGAGTAGGGACAGGGTCTGGTGTGGGGGCTCTATTATGTGTCATCCCATGAGTGGGACAGAATTCATCATTCTGAGCACTCTGATTAGTATTACGACGAGGAGGCATGACTATTATTTCTGTAAGACAAAAGGTCACTGATTAGGAACAGACTTGACTCTGAAGCATGAACTAAATCACAAGAAAGGGAAACATTTCCTAAATGCCTAATAGCCTCCTGCTTATAAGTGTGGCGTGCTACATACCCATAAATAAGACTCTACCTAACGCGATTTCACAGACACGCTGGGACCATGAACCATGCTCTAATACCAAGTTTGTCACAAACCTAACTAGGGCCTGGCTGTGATGGAACTATGAAGGCTTGGAACGCCTTTCTCTATCTGGTAATCATGGACAACACTCATATAATAAAAAAAGATGCAGAAACATAGTCATCTACGAAAACATGGTCAAATTCTAATATCAACATAAGTATGGAAAACTATAGTACAACTACAACTAAATAACATCTAACTCAGTCTGTGAAATCTCTACTACATGATAATCTGATAAATGTCTGAAAACTAGGACAAGGCCCCCAGTAGACCAAAACAATAATAAGGGTCAAATCTGAAAGACTGGCCTTCTGGAATAGAGAAGGCTCACCAAATAAACACTGCAAACTCTGTCTGAAAAATCTACTACCTTTCTGGACCCCTAGAATGAGCCTCAGAACCTAGAAGGAGGAGGGGCGCCAGCACAAAAGTACTGGCACGTGAAGCAATACAAAATAGAGTACTTGAGTATATATATAAAATAGATGAGAGAAATAATTCATCAAACATCATGCATAAAATAGTTTCTGGAAACACATGGGCATCATTCAAGTAATCATAAATCATTCTTGTCAAAATAGTTTCTGATTTTTGTATTACTTCTGAGTTAGGTGGCACTCCCTACATTTTTTGATATTCCACGGGCTATATGGAATCCGCCATTGACTCGGCAGGGAAGCCTCCAACTCGAGTGTGCCGCAAGGGTTGGAGTATCTGATTCTAATATGCCACACGACACTAGGCCAACGTAATAAAAAATATACCTGGATCAGCAAATCACAGTTTCAGGCAATGAGTATCTGGACTCATGCCTTTTTTGGGGAACCACCTAACATCTCTTTTTGCCCAATTTTTAACCATTTCTAATCATGCAACGTTCTAATCACAAAATCTGTAAATCTATTTTCAAATATGCATTCTATTCTGTTCAGAATTTATCATGGCATTTACACCAAGACTTGTAAATTCTATTTCTATGCCATAAGGAAATAAGCATGATCTTTCATAAAAATGTAGTTTCTGACCACCCAAAACATTTAATTTGCATAAAAGATTTCATGTTCCGAAAACTCAAGTCAAAACCATGCAAAAACTCTCATCAAACATATGGTGGTCACGTGCTTTTGGCAAAACCATGCACTCTTTCATTGTATGTATATTCAACATTCATAACCCTCTCTTTCGTAATCAAAAATCATATTCAAAACATAGCAAAAGCCAAAGTATTTCATATCATGCTCTTCAAAATGCATTCAAAATAATTTATATCATACGAAGATGAGAAAACTCATAACAGGAGAGGGATTCATTATAATTAATGCTCTCAATTGAATTACCATTTTTTAATACATACGTACACATATACATAATTTCAAATCAATTTGGGGGAAAGGCCTAAAAACCAAAACAATACCATAAAAACTTCTAAAACATGATTATATTCATAAACCCCATTCTTAAAACATGATTTCTATGCCCATGAGATTTTTGGAAAACCCCCGTGTACCTCAAATTAGGAAGACAATAGGTGATTATTGAAGCCTACAACCCGGGGATTCCAAATATGTGATCAACATCGAATCCTACGGTTGAATCTTGAACTACTTGGGTTTTTACTTTGAAACCCTATAGAGGATTCTTACTGATTTTGATGAAAATAGGGTTAAGTTTATCAAACATACCTTACATCCTTTGTTTGGACGGTTTAAAGGATAGGAAAAAGTCAAATTTACCTTAATGACTCTTGAACGGAACTGGAAATTTGAAATTAAGAACCCAATTTTGGGTACCAGCGTGATGCTCCACAATAGCGGTGGTCCAATGGAATTCAACGAGTGGTAAATTGGGTGCCTCCACGATGTGCAACCATTGAGGAGCCTTACTGGAATTTGAGGATTGACAATTTGACCCTCTCTGCGATGCACTAGACCCCAAAATGATGATGTTTATGACTGCAACTTGAAATTATTCATAACTTCTTCACCGAGGGTTCATTTTGGATGAATCTTATATCGTTGGAAAGCTAATTTAGTTATCTACATAACAAAAGGTCGAAATGTAGAAAATTCCATATGAAAAATAATTTAGATCATTATAGAAGCTAATGCTTAGACTTTCCATGGATGAAATTTAGCTAAGAAGAAATCAAGGTGTTATAAATAATTTTGAACATCAGGAGATTATTCCAAATATTCTATCTATCGTATTTGAATAATGAATTCTTCAATGATGAGAAATCATACTTTGATCTATAGGGTGCAGAAGTGCAGTATGAGTACCAAACCTGAGGTACACAATAGGCATTGACCGTCTGAGCTCCAAAGATAGTGCAAGTACAAATAACATGTAAAGTAGAAATATATATTATAGACAACTATCTATGAAATTGACATAATAACACTAATGAATAAATTAGGATAAGTTGTCTTGCACTACCGCTAATCATGGATGAAAGCATGATACAATTAGTAGCTAAAAAGTATACAATAATAGAGTGAAGAAAGGGATATACAATACAATTGTAGTAGGAAGGAAGGAATCATATACAAAGAATAGCTAGAGAATAATGGTGTAACGCCCCGAATCTGGTACCCAGAATGCTACATGATGCTTATGACCCCGAAGGATCACAAGCTAACCCATGAGTGATATCTGGGCCTGAACACTACATAATATACTGTATAAATGCATAAATAGTAGGCTGAAATATACCATAAGGTTCAAAACTAATAAACATCTGATAAAACCATATCTGAATAATATGGTACAACTATACCAAAACTAAAATAATGTCTAAAAATATCTAGTCTGAAAATATAGTAGTTTAAAAGCTTCTAAACTGTCCGAATAAGGAGTTGATGGGACATGTCCCAAACTAACTTCAACAACTGAAATAAACTAAATAATGAAGAAATAAAGTAATGATCATTTCCTAGAAGGATGATGACTCACTGCTAACTCTGATTATGGAAAATAAAATGATACTAATGCTCTCGAGCTCATGCTTCTGAACCTATGGCATAAAATACCATAGCGCACATGAGTCAGTACAATTAAATGTACTGGTATGCAAGTAAGGTAGGATGAATGCAAAGGGTTCAAATACATTAACAATTCTAACTGACTGTATAACATGAATGTGAGAATACATGCATGAATAAGTGACTGTGGATGAATTTGTGATAGTACTGACTACTGAGTTTGATTACTGATAGCATGAGTCACTGATAACTGAAATAACTAATACAAGTACCACCATGACTCGATAGAAGGACTCGATAGAAGAAAACTAATAAGGAATGCTATTCTTGAATACATGACCAACATCATCAATCCACAATACAATAAGTTGAGGATTTCATGAAGTATATGGTTATATACTCAATGTCATAATTTCATACTCTAACATCATGAACATTTCAACAAATATCTACATAGCACATCAATAACATGGAAATCGTTTGAACATAACGGTAAAACATGAATCCTTTACTTAAGTCACAGTTGAGTTATATTACATAATTTCTAGTCTCTTAAGCATTTTGTTAAACACTTAGGGTGCATGACTTAGGGCATGGCATAATCATCAAATTAACATGTCATAACCAACTAAAATTCATGGTTTTTAACTCACATGCTAACATATTTTCATAAAAATACATAAAGATTCAAACTTGGGAATCATACAACAACAACAACCACATGAACGTAATCATAATTCATAGTTTACTTAATTCCTGGGCTATATGGATGAAAAGAATCCATGAATGAACACTATGACTATCTTGATTATAAGTTTCTTGAAGTTCTTAGAGAGATTCTCGAAATTGGCTTTGATTTCTTGAAAGCTAGGGTTTTGTTTGTTGGAGAGAGAATGTTCTTGATTTGGGGAAAAAGTGAGTAAATAATGATTTAAAATGTTTTTAGGGATTAAATCCCACACCTGGATGTGTTAAAACCTTAGGAAAAGACCAATTTATCCTTAGACAAAATATTTATTTTTTGTCAAAATTTCCTGATATGGCAGGTTGGCGCGACGCAGTGCTATTGCGTCGTGTATCTGGAATTTAAAAACTAGGAAATTGGGAGATGGCGCGATGCAGAGCTATTGCGTTGCCACTTTATTTATGTCCTATAAGTTTGGTACAATGTGGAGACATCACAAAGGTTTACAGGAAAAAGGAAAATTAAAATTTAGGAGCCTTCCGCAACGTGGTGTAATCACGGAGTTTTACTGGAAACTGTCAAATGTCATTTTGGCTTATGGCGCGATACGTCACTGTTTGAAATGATGGTGTTTTACAACTGAATCTTTAAATCGCCATAAATTCTTACATGGTTATTGGATTTAGGCGAATTTGGTATCGATGGAAAGCTTATTGAATTTCCCACATAAAAAAAGTGAAAATATTAAAAATTTCCCATATATAAAGGTTGATTCATCCTTAAAGCATGTGTTTGACATCTTCAGGATGAATTTAAGCTACGTAGAAGTATAGGGTATTACAATATCTCCTCCTTGAGAACATTCGTCCTCGAATGAAACTGACTGAGATAGGAGAAATGATAAACTAAAGCACATGTTGAACATGAACAATTCAAACATGATTTCATGACCGATATAATGGATAAGCTGAATGTATTATACTGAATATGCATATCTGATGCATGAATAACGGATTTATGACTGCATGACTGAATTACTAATAAGATAAGTTTTTTATTAACTGAACATGCATATGTGATGCATGAATACATGACTGAACTGATATATGAATGCATGACTTCCTATGCAATGGTAATTGATACCAAGTTTATAATGGAATTCTGAACATGAACTGGACACCAAGTTTTAACTAAAATATGAACTTGAAACTGAAAGTCATAAGGAAAGCTATTACCTTGGGCTGAGTCTGAATTAGTAGAAAAGAGGTGAGGATACTTGGTATGCATGTATGCTTCTAATTTTCAAGTAGATCCCTCAATGGAATGATTCCTCCAAAGGAATTTGACTAGAGGGACTCCTTTTTTCCTAAGTCTGCGAGTCTGATAGTTAAGAATTTTGATTGGAATCTTTTCGAAAGAGAGGTTGTTCTGAATATCTATGCTCTGAATAGGGACTATAACTGTTGGGTCACCTATGCACTTCTTGAGAAAAGAAACATGGAAGACTGGATGAAGTAAGGCTAGATCTGAAGGCAATTTGAGCTCATAAGCTACTTTGCCGAATCGACTGAGAATTTTGAAGGGACCGACATATCGGGGACTGAGCTTTCCCTTCTTTCCAATTCTCTTCACTCCCTTCATGGGAGAGATCTTTAGATAAACATAATCACCAATATCAAATTTGAAATACTTTCTATGTATATTTGCGTAAGGATTCTATCGACTCTGAGCAGCCCGAAGCCTTTCTCTAATTAATTGGACTTTTTCTAAGGCATCGAATACTAAGTCAGGCCCTATAACTGAGGCCTCACTAACTTTGAACCAACTGACAAGAGATCTGCACCTCCTACAATAAAGAGCTTTGAATGGAGCCATCTTAATACTGGAATGATAGCTGTTGTTGTATGCAAACTCAATCACAGAAAAATAGTCATCCCAACTACCCTTAAAATCAATTGTACATGCTCGCAGCATATCTCTTAAAGTCTAAAAGGTCCTTTCTGCTTGACTATCTGTCTGAGGATGGAAGGCTGTACTAATATGAACTTGGGTACCAAGACCCTTTCGGAATGCTTTCCAAAAATAACAGGTAAGCTGGGTACCTCTGTCTGAGATAATAGATAATGGAACACCATTCAATCTGACCAAATATCTGATATAGAGTTTGTTGTAATCATCAGCTGAATAAGAGGTATGGACTAGAAGGAAACAAGCTGATTTGGTTATCATGTCTACAATGACCCAAGCCGAATCATGCTAATGACAAGTACGAGGCAAACCCATCATGAAGTCCATGTTCACTTTTTCCCATTTCCAAGTAGGAATATTGAACTCTTACATGGATCCACAAGGCTTCTGATGCTCGATATTAACCTACTGACATGTAGAGCACTTATCCATAAACTCTACCATATTTATGTTCATCTCACTCCACCAATAGATCTCTCGTAAGTCGCGATACATCTTTGTGGCCCCTGGATGAATAGAGTAGTGCGCACCATGCATTTTTGCAAGAATTAGCTGCCTCAAGTCATCTACACCTAAAACACACAGACGACCCTAACAACGCACTACACTATCTTCTCCTTGGGAGAAAACCTGAACCTTCTGATCCTTGACTAACCCTTTTAACTAGAATAGACTGGGATTTCTATCTTGCTTTTCTTTTACCTCAGAAACTAGAGATGATTTTGAACTACTCTAAACCCATATATCACCTTCCTCTATATCGACTAAGCAAAAACCTAGTCTGGCAAGCTTATGGACTTCTTGAGCTAATGTCTTCTAACTGTCCTTCATATGAGCAACACTTCCCATAGACAGTTTACTGAGAGCGTCAGCTACTATGTTGGCCTGGCCCAAATGATAAAGGACCCTCATGTCATAATATTTCAAGAGCTCTAACCACCTTCTCTAACAAAGATTGAGATTTTTATAAGAAAAGAAATACTTAAGGATCTTATGATCTATGAACACATCTACGTGAACTCCATATAGATAATGCCTCCAAATCTTTAAAGAAAATACTACGGCTACTAACTCAAGATCATGAGAAGGATAATTCTTCTTATGGGGTTTAAGCAGTCTAGAGGCAAAAGCTATGAGCTTACCATACTGTATGAGGACACAACCTAAACCTACTCTGGATGCATCACAATACACTACAAAACCATCTAAACTATCTGGAAGAGCCAAACCTAGAGCTGAGGTGAGTCGAGTCTTCAACTCCTGAAAACTTTTCTCGTAAGGATCTGACCACTGAAACTTGACTTTCTTCTAAGTCAATCTTGACATAGGGGATGCAATAGAAGAAAATCACTAAAAAAAAACCATTTGTAATAGCCATCCAAACCCAAGAAACTCCTGACATCTGATGGAGAGATCGGTCTAGGCTAGTTTCTTACTGCTTCAATCTTTTGAGGATCAACTGTAATGCCATCACTGGAAATGATATGATCAAGGAATGCTACTGACCTTAGCCAAAATTTGCACTTACTAAATTTGGTGTATAGCTGATGATCTCTAAGAGTCTGAAGTACGATTCTGAGATGGTCTACGTGATCATGCTCACTGCGGGAATAGGAAAGAATGTCATCGATAAATACTATGATGAACAAGTCCAAGTACTGCTTAAACAAATGGTTCAACAAGTCTATGAAAGATGCAGTGGCATTGTTAAGACCAACGGAGATGACTAGGAATTTGAAGTGACTATAACGAGTTTGAAAATATATTTTCGGAACGTCACATTCACTGACTCTGAGCTGATGATAGCTTGATCTGAGGTCTATCTTAGAGAAATAGCCAGCACCCTGAAGTTGGTCAAATAAGTCGTCAATTTAGGGAAGTGGATATTTGTTCTTGACTATTTCTTTATTGAGCTGACAGTAATCAATGCACATTCTAAGAGAACCGTATTTCTTGCGCACAAATAAGACTGGTGCACCCCACGGGGACACACTGGGTCTGATGAATCCCTTTTCTAAGAGATCCTTTAATTTCTCGTTTAGTTCTTTGAGTTTTGCTGGTGCCATTTTGTATGGCAGAATAAATATAGGCTGAGTATCTGGAAGAAGATCAATGCCGAAGTCTATTTCCCTTTTAGAAGGGGAAAGACATCTGATTATTCACTCACGACTGGGTTTAATTCAATACTGGGAGTCTCAGAACTTGAATACTTTACATGAACAAGATGATAGACATATTCCTTAGATATCATTTTCCGTGCCCGAAGGTAGGAAGCAAGCTGACCTTTGAAAGCTAAAGTACTACCCCTCCACTCTAGGATAGGTTCATTCGGAAACTGGAACTGGACTATTCTATTTTTTTAGTCGACTGTGGCATAGCATAAATGAAGCCAATCCATACCGAGAATGACATCAAAATTAGTCATCTCTAATTTGAGTAAGTCTATTGAGGTGACTTTTTGAAATATCATAATCGGGCAGTTCCTGTATACCCGTCGGGCTATGATGGTTTTACCTACTGAGGTAGATACTGAGAAGAGCTCTGCTAGAATTTTAGGACTGACTTCAAAATCAACTGCTCTATAAGGAGTAACAAAAGACAAGGAAGCTCTTGGATCTATCAAAGCGTAAACATACAAGTGAAAGATCTGTAACGTACCAGTAACTACATCAGGAGAATTTTCCTAATCTTACTAGGACTGAAGAGAATAAATTTTATTTGGGAGTTACCCACTAATAGCACTGGATATGGCACCTTGCTAATTTAAGTGACAGGACTGGGCTGAGGAACAGTTCTTCTAGCCCAGATAACTTGACTGGAGAAAATCTCTAACTTTGTGGCCTGGCTTGGTAAATCTAAAAGAGACATCACTGCCAACTCTGCAAGTACCCTTGTGGTTCTTAACACAAGTCTGACAAAGGGGATTAGTTTAGGCATTGCTGACACTGCCCTAAGACTTAAAGCTTGGCGCCATAGCTCTATTGTCATCTTTGAATTTTGCAACTGTAGCACTTGCTGAAGAGAGAGATAAAACGGATGACTTAGGAAAGAATTGTGAACGATTCCCTTCATCTGATTTTGGCTGAGCAAAGTTGAAACTACCTGTCCTTGCTCTCTTATTTTGCCTCTCTCTTATCTAAATCTTTTGCTCTTCTATCTATTGAGCATAGGTCATAATCTTGGCTATGTTTACATCACTATTTAATATCACAGACTTGCACTCATTGACCATATGATCATTCACCCCAGAAATGAACTTACTCATCTTGGCCCTGCTATCTGCAATCACATGAGGAGCATATCTAGCTAATTAAGTTAACTTAAGAGAATACTCTTTCACTATTATGTTACCTTTCTTGAGGTTAATGAATTCTAACACCTTAGCTTTCCACAGCTTTTGGGAAAAAAATCTATCTAAAAATACAGTGACAAACACCTCTCACTCAATAGGCCCTGCATCAACAAACCTCTCTAACATCTACTGTTTGAACTCAGTGTGAGCAACATCCATCAACTGATATATAGCTAGATCAACACTCTCACTAGAATAGTCCCCATGATGTCCGTAACCTTCTGAACCTGGTCTGGGAACTCTTGAGGATCCTCTTATGAGTTAGACCCAAAAAAAGATGGAGGATTCATTCGGGTGGTGTCCCGAATCCTTACTATAGCTGAATTAGCCACTGGGTTGGCCGAAATGACAGCTGGTCGTTCATTCTGAGCAGCAACTGAATTAGTAAGACTGTGAATGCAGCCTTGAACTCTGCATAAAAAATATATTTGCTCAAGGGATCTGCTTGGATGGGCTGAGGGGCTGATTGATTTCCATTTCTTTCTTTTGGGAGGCATGTTCAGTAGAAGAAAGGGAGAAAAAGATTAAACTGAGAGTTAAATTTAAGCCCATGCTCACTGACACGACATAAATACTGAAAAAAGGGAAATTGTTCCTAAAACATCTCATAGCCTCCTGCACATAAATGTGGCACGCAACACACCCATGTACAAGACTCTACTTGATGCACCTTTCAGATATTCTAAGACTCTATTGAACCTTAGGCTCTGATACCATGTTTGTAACACCCCAAATCTAGTACCCAAAATGCTACATGGTGCTAATGGCCCTAAACGACCATAAGCTAACCCATGATTGATATTTATGCCTGAACACTGGATAATATGCTGTATAAATGCGGAAATAGTAGGCAAAAACTTGCCATAAGGTTCAAAACTAATAAACATCTAATAAAACCATATTTAAATAATGTGTTACGACGATACCCAAACTGAAATAATGTCTTAAAAAATCTAGTCTGAAAATATATAGTCTGAAAGCCTCTAAACTATCTGAATAAGAAGTTGATGGGACATGTCCCCAACTAACTCCAACTACTAAAATAAACTAAGTAATGAATAAATAAAGTAATGATCATGTCCTCGAAGGATGAGGACTCACTGCTAACTCTGATTGCTGAAACTAGAATGCTACTGATGCTCTGGAGCTCATGCTTCTAAACCTATGGTATAAAACACCATGGCACAAATGAATCAGTACATTTGAATATACTGGTATTCAAGTGAGGTAGGTTTAATACAAAGGGTTCAAATGCATGAACAATACTAACTGGCTGAATAACATGAACATGAGATTACATGAATGAATAAGTGATTGTGCCTAAATTTGTGATGTTACTAACTACTAAGCTGATTACTGATAGCATGAGTCACTGATAACTGATATAAATGATATTGAGTGACTTTATCTGACAGTCTAGGTTCTGATGGAACTAAATGAGTTCCATACTATTCTGAGTTGACTGTATCTGACAGTCCTAAAATTTTGAAGAACTATCTGAGTTCTATTACTGACACTGAGTCTGAAATTATAACTGTGGGAAGTAGATATCTAACCACATGCCCCAAATAAAGCAATATAGCTAGGTTGGGGTCCAATCTATAACCCCAATTAAAAGAGTGTAAATACCGTGCCACTTGTAAGGACAAGCTTTGGGTGACCCTTATCTAATAGTGTACCCAAAAGAGAATGGTGGGACCCTTATTTGACGGTGTTTATCCACCTCACCAACCCTCATCTGTCAGTGTTGATGTCTTAACCTATGCTGGCTACATAGATTTGGAATGCAAGGATTGCTTTTAAGGATCACACCCTCAACTGTCAGTGTGTGTCCTCATCCTTGGGTTCACTCGATGCTAAATCCTACTCCCATCTGAATAGACACTGAACATAATTAACTGAACTGAGTTCATTTCATTGACTGATGGAATACTACTAAGATTACTGAAATATTGAGCTTTCTGAGATTACTGGGATTACTGAGTTTACTGAGTTTTCCTGAGTCATATGACTAACTGAATTCTACTGAACATGGCTTGACTGAGGATATCTTGAAAACATGACACTGGATCTCGGCACACAACTAAGTTGTCGGGTACAAGTACCACCATGACTCGATAGAAGGAAATTGACAAGGAATGACATTCTTGAATACACGACCAACATCAACAATCCATAATACAATAAGTTTGAGATTTCATGAAGTACATGGTTATCATAATCTTGTGCATGGTAGGAATGCATATACTCAATGCCATAATTTCATACTCCTACATCATGAGCATTCCAACAAATATCTACATAGCACATCAATAGCATGGGAGTCATTTGAACATAAGGGTAAAATATGAATCCTTCACTTAAGTCACAATTGAGTCATATTACATAATTTCTAGTCTCTTAGACATTTTGTCAAACACTTAGGGTGCATGACTTAGGACATAGAATAATCATCAAATTAACATGTCATAACCAATTTAATTCATGGTTTTTAACTCACATGCTAACATATTTTCATAAAAATATATAAAGATTCCAACTTGGGAATCATACAACAACAACAACCATATAGACATAATCATAATTCATAGTTTAAAACTTGATTCCTGGGTTATATGGACGAAAGAAATCCATGAATGAACACTATGCATTCCTTGATTGGAAGTTTCTTGAAGTTCTTGGAGAGATTCTCAGAATTGACTTTGATTTCTTGAAAGGTAGGGTTTTGTTTCTTGGGAGAGAATGTTCTTGATTTGAGAAAAACATGAGTAATTAATGATTTGAAATGTTTTTAGGGATTAAATCCCACACTTGGATGTGTTTAAACCATGGGAAAAGATCAATTTATCCCTAAACAAAATATTTATTTTTCGTCAAAATTTCTTTATTTGGTAGGCTGGCGTGATGCAACACTATCACACCGTGTCTCTGAAATTTGACTACTGGGAAATTGGGAGATAGCGTGATGCGGAGCTATCATGTTGCCACTTTGTTTGCGACCTGGAAGTTTGGCGCGACGCGCAAACCTCGCGGAGGTTCACTGGAAAAAGGATAACTGGGATTTTGGAGCCCTTCACGACACAGTGTAATCGCGGAGTCTTACTGGAAACTGAAAAATGTCATTTTGGCTTATGGTGCGACGCGCCACTGGTGGAAATGATGGTGTTTCATGACTAAAACTTTAAATCACCATAACTTCTTATCCGGTCATCTGATTTAGGCGAATTTGGTATCGATGGAAAGCTTATTCTATTTCCTACATAACAAAAAGTGAAAATCTTGAAAATTCCACATATATAAAAGTGTATTCATCTTGAAATCATTTATTTGACATCTTTGGGACGAATTTAAGCTAGGTAGAAATATGGGGTATTAAAAATGGATATACAATAGCACTACACAGATAACCAAACGTGAAGGTACTACCCTAAGGAAGCTAGCCTAATATCAGCAGGATCATAAACAATAAAGGAGCTAACCAAAATTTGTATAATCACATGACAATCTAATAATAATAAATCTTTCCTTAATAAAGAGTAATGAAACTCCAAAGCATACCAAATACCTTGAGTACCAAATCCATAACTATTTTTCCATGAACTATATAATAATAATAATTGAACAATAATTTAATTAACTCTCAACAAACAACAACCATAGCATATACCTTTATAGCCCCCATAAGACCGATAGATACAATCTCCAAATAATTATACAAGTGATAGGATATTCACATGAACAAATAAATGAGATGGAAACCAATACAACCATACCAATAAGTGCCAAACCATACCAAATATAAACATCTTTTGACTCGCTGACTCCCAAGGTAGGACCTATGGATATCACCTCTATTGGCACGTGGTCCACAAATAAAGGAATCTATAGAAGACTCAGGATATATATATATATGATACCTTGTCCCAAACTAAGACTTTCAATCAATATTATAACAAATCTAGTCCATCTAGTATCACATAGAAATAAGGGTAAAAAAGGTGCTCGAACACAAACTATTTCTAAATAAGTAGATATTTGTACAATCTGGTGCCAAAAATCAAATTCGAGACTAAAATGGTAAAATAATGTGGAGAAGGGTTGGAATCTTCCCCAATCAAAGTGAGTAAGTAATGGTAAAAATAGTGGATAAAGGATGGACTAAAATCAACCTCGATTTGAATTTTCAGAGTAGTATGTTTAGTTTGAAAGTTTATAGTTCAATAATAACGGTGGTATGACTTCCATTTTATGAAAAATAATTTAAAAGTAAAAAGTGAGAATAAATCCCTTTTCAGAAAACAATAGTAAAATAAATATTTTAGTTAAAAGAGTACCACTAAATAAGCATGAACACATCTAAATGTATGTATGCCATCACTAGTATCCAAGCAATAGAAAAGTAAATGTCAAGCATCTGTAAACATAGTCATAGCTCTATCAAATTATAGTTGACTAACCCAGTGTCCAACTAGTCCTGTAACCACAACCTAAGGCCCAAGAATACACAATTTACCAGTATAAGAATATTATAACTCTGCCAGACTAAGGTAAATACGACTATTGAGCTATTGGAAGGATATAATCGAAGGATACACTATAAATCACTTAGGTTATATAGAAAATATTATATTAAGAGATCCTAATGACAACCTAAGGTTGTGTACATAGATAATCAGGCTAAACAACATCCTATAGGTTAAGGTTCAATAATAATTCTATCCCAAATCCTATAAACATGCCTATTTAAGATACAATAGCTATAAACCTAACCTAGAACCCCAACCTAGCATGAAATCTATACAAAACACAATCTTACAGAGAAGAGTAGATCGTAGCCTACCTTATAGTAAAACCACAGCCTTGAACTATCTAGAAAAATCCCATCTTCTCTCTATGATCTCTAAATATTGTTGCGCTATCAAATTCATAATCTACATGTTAGTGTGGGTAAAACAAGACCCATATTGTAATATAAATGTTTGGGGCCAAAAACAGATAAGAATAGGACTATGGAGACTGATAACTAAATTCTAAAGTTGAATCCATTATGAGGTCCCTCAAAGGACAATGAACATGAGCTAAAATATTGAGCACAAATGGAGTCTTAATTAGGGCCCATAACTTCCGTAAGAGCAAAAAAATAAGAATGAAAGTCAAGAATGAAACAAAAAATTATGCTAAGAACTTATGAAGAAATTGATGGGGAATGATCACCTCAATACCCCTCAATGACCCCTATCTCTAATTTATCTATCCCTACGCTTTTCCAAGCTCAAGGGTTCATTAATGAAGGAAAAAAGGCACTTGAAATGGATGATATTATGAGAAGTAAGATTATATAGACCCAACAGTGACTGCTTAAGAAGATACCGCTAAAGTAGCAAATGACCGCTTAAGTGGTAGGTGCAGAGGAAGAGAGATGCAACAAAACCAAAACCCCCGGTCACTTAAGCAATGTCTTCTAAAGTAGACAAGAATCACTAAAATGACCCGCAGTTGGGTTGCTAAGTACCACTAAAGTAGCTACATAGCTGCTAAAGAAGATCCTAAGAACTTAAGCAGCTGCACCACTACTAAAAACTAGCGATTTCTACTAAGACAAAATGGACTCCGATCAAGTGCTTGAGATTCGTTTGAAAACCCCTTCATGCAAACGAACTTTGCTACCCTACCAAATTTGTATGTCTATATTCAATGGAACTATCAAAACTTTCATTTGAGGTTTTTTACAACATGTAAGCCTACACCCATTATTCCATTTTAATGAAATTTCTACCAATAAAATAATCTTCAAGGCCTCGAGACTAGGAACCAAGGATCCCCATTGCCTAAAATCCATATTTCAGAGCTGACAAAACTGTCAAAATTCTTAACCAAGGCTATTTATTAGAAGTTTTATTTCAAAAAAAAATTCTCAATTTTAAATCCCCTAAATAAGAAAAATGGCATGAAATTTAAATAAAAAACTTAGAAATAGAATTTATGGTATCAATAAGTCATAAATGACTCATAGCCGGTATGGAAAGGCATGAAATGCCGAAAGAAAGAAAAAGTGGAGAAATTGACCTTGACGGTCATTATAATACCAGTAAAAAGGACATTTATCCTCAAAAGCCACTTCCATGTGTTTGAATGATTAAATAATCTGATTCTAATGGAATTTTTAGATCTGGAATATTTTTAATTTTTTCTTTTATTTTTTGGATTAATTTGATGTCTTCTATATTGAAATTTTTCTGCCCTTTACTACCTGTTTTTGCGTATAATGGTCCTGCTATTTTTCCTAAGTCTTGAATAAAATTTCTTGCATAATTTACTAATCCTAGAAATTTTTGTAAATCTTTTGTCTTTTTTAATTTATCTGGCATTTCTAATACCTTCTTTGCAATGTGTGGTTGGAGTTTTACTTTTCCATTTCCTAAAGTTATTCCTAAAAAATTAATATAAGCCTTACATAATTCCATTTTCTTTTTACCTATTATTATTCCATGTTTAACAAATAATCTAAAAATTATTTGTAAGTGTCCTAAGTGTTCTTGCATATTTTGACTGAATACCAAAATATCATCTACATATACTAATATGAAATGTTTATATTCTCCAAATATGTTATCCATCTTTCGTTGAAAAATGGGTGGAGCTGTCTTTAACCCAAATGACATAACTAACCATTCAAAATGTCCACCTGGACATGTGAATGCTATCCATTCTATACTGTCTGGGTGTATTTTGACTTGCCAGTAACCGGACTTATAGTCAAATTTACTATATATCTTTTTATTTTGAATTCTATTAATTAACTCACTTTCATCTGGTAGTTTATATGCATCTGTTCGGGTGTTATCATTTAATCTTTTATAGTTAATTACCATACGAGCTTTACCTCTTATTTGCTCACTATGATTTCTTACCATAAATGCAGCTGATCTATGTCTAGAGGTAGATCTTCTTATTACTTCTAATTGTAAAAGTTCCTTTATTTGTATATGAAACTCTTTAGTATCTTCATTATTTGCTTCTATAGGTGCTGTTTTTATAGTGTATTCCGAATTAATTAATCTAATTTACTCATTATCTCGTTAGTGTCCCAATGGGCTAACGGTCTTTCTCCTATTATTTCCATTCTATCTAATATAGATATTATATTTTCTAAATCTTTTGGACTATTTATTATTCCTATTTTATCCATTCCTTTTCTAAAATTATAGAACTGAGTTTCTATACTTATTAGGGTATAGTCTTTTTCTATATCTGTTAAGCATTCTTGTCCTTCTGCATTAAACAGAGTATAATTTCTAACTTCTTCTAGGTTTTCTTTTATATTTTTGTTTTCTTTTGAAAGGTTGCTATTTTGGCATTGATTGTTTTGGCAATTGTCGCAACATGGTTCTGGAAGCAATCTTGTTTTATTTGTGTTTAGTGTTCTATATACTGTTGGCAATGTTACTGTTTGTACTGGTGTATAAGTTAAATTTTTAAAGAGCATTATTCCATTTCTTGTTAAGAGACATCCTCCTTTATTCTGTATACAAAATCTTAGTCCGATAATCTGATCCTATATTTAAATCTCTTGCTAATATTTTATTAACATTGTAAACTGGGTTATAGAATTTATTGCATGTATTTAAAAAACTTAGTTGTGCTTTTTCTATGTAATAATTATAGATATTTTGTGATCCATCCATTTGAGTGGCTGTTATAGGTCTTTTGAGTACTTTTAGTAAATGTTCCGGTACTATTTCTTTATTAATTAAACAGCTAGTACATCCGGGATCTACTAATGCTAGAGTTTCTATTTCTACATCTTTTATTTTAATTTTTACTAAAACTTTTATAGTAGAGAATTCTTTATCTTCGTTGCATATTAGATTAGTGTCATTTTTTTCTAAATTCATTAGTTCTGCTTTTAGTTTTTCTAAATGTACCGCCTCTTGTGTATCTGTTTCTTCTATGGCGATTTTGATTTTTCCTTTTTCTAGGATAGTTAATCTTTGTTCTAAATCATTTACTCTGGTTTCTAAAGTAGATACCCTTAGATTTAGGATTTGATTATTCGTATATTTTTGTCCGTTATTTACTTCGGGTTCCACTTGTATTTTTAAGGTGTTTTCTATACAAGTTATACATGCTTCTAAGTAACATTTTTTGCATTTAGCTCTATTGTCTTTACTTGGATACCAATTACATATACGACATCTATTACTGTCTAGACCTTTATTTCTTTGGAATTCATGTATACATTCTTGAGTAATATTCATTAAATTATTGATTACTAGGTTGTTTAAGTCTAAATCCTCTATCTCTTGTCTTAGCTCATTAACTAAGTTATCCTCTTCTGATTCTGAAGAATCAGATTTTTGATTATCTTTATCATTTATATCAATACTTATTATTGAGTATATACTTTCTGTATCTGACATGTATTCGTCTACATTTAATAAAGTTTCTTGGAAATCTTCTATTAGTTGAGAATTTCTAGTTCTATTATTATTTCTTTTAGGACATACATTAGCTAAATGGTCGATGCTTCCACAAGTATAGCATTCTAATTTGTTTTTATAATTTCTATCATTTCTATATTTCCTAACATGTCTATCTCTATTTAACCATGGTTTTTTAGATTTTGATTTTCTTAAGAAGTATTGTTTACGACTATATGATTTTTCATTATGTTTCTTCTTATATTTTCTGTATTGTTTCTGATCGTAATTCTGGGTTGTATAGATAACAGATTTACATAAATTCATTTCATTTCTTTTTAATTGTTTTTGTATTTGTATGTTTGTACATTTTTCTGTTAATATATCCATTATATGTTGTGTTCTATGTCCTATTGTCCATTTTAAATTTGAGTTGGCTACTACCCCATCTCTTTTATACCATCTATCTTCTATTTCTCTTCCTAAGGCTCCAGGTAATTTATTGAATAATTTTTTGCCTAATTCTTCATTAAAAGTATTTCCGCTGACGGTGCAATAATAAAAATAGTCTTGTAGGAATTTCTTTATATATACCCAATGCGAAATACTTAATTGTTCTAGTTTGATTAATGCTTCCTTTTGTAGCACTAATAATCCACTATTTGGATCTTTTTCAGTTAATAACATATGCATTTTGTTTGTGAAATTTTTATTACCTGGAAAATTATTTGGGGATTTTGTGCTGTGAATTTTGTTGGGGATTTACCTGCGAAATTATTACTTGCAACATTACCTGGGGAAATATATCGGCAAATATTTTATCTCTAGGTAAATCTGCAGGTATATGAATAAATATATATATTTTTTAAATCCATAGAAAAATCTCCAGGTAATTTATCCTATGGATTTACTTAGAGATATTTTGGTGGAAATTTATGTAATAGATTTTATTATCTGAGAAATTATTTAGGGATTTTGTGCTGCGTATTTTGCTGGGGATTTATTCTTGGGGATTTACCTACGAAATTATTACTTGCGACATTACCTGGGAAAATATATCACGGGTGTTTTATCTCTAGGTAAATCCGCAGGTATATGAATAAATATATATAATTTTTAAATCCATAAAAAAATCCCCAGGTAATTTATCCTACGAATTTACTTAGAGATATTTTGGTGGAAATTTATGTAATGAATTTTATTACCTGGGAAATTATTTGAGGATTTTGTGCTGCTAGTTTTGCTAGGGATTTATTCTTGGGGATTTACCTGCGAAATTATTACTTGCGACATTATCTGGGAAAATATATCGATGGGTATTTTATCTCTAGGTAAATCCTCAGGTATATGGACATATATATACATATATTTTAAATCCATAGAAAAATTCCTAGGTAATTTATCTTACGGATTTACGTAGAGATATTTTCGTAGAAATTTATGTAATGAATAGTATTACCTAGGAAATTATTTGCGAATTTTGTGCTGCGAATTTTATTGGAGATTTATTCTTAGGGATTTATCTGTGAAATTATTACTTACGACATTACCTGGGGAAATATATCAACAGATATTTTATCTCTAGGTAAATCGGCAGGTATATGAACAAATATATATATTTTTTAAATCCATAGAAAAATCCCCACGTAATTTGTCCTACGGATTTACTTAGAGATATTTTGGTAGAAATTTATGTAATGGATTTTATTACCTGAGAAATTATTTGAGGATTTTGTGCTGCGAATTTTGTTGGGGATTTATTCTTGGGGATCTACCTGTGAAATTATTACTTGCGATATTTTCTGGGGAAATATATCGGTGGGTATTTTATCTCTAGGTAAATCCGCAGGTATATGGACAAATATATATATATATATATATTAAATTCATATAAAAAATTTTGAGGTAAAATAATCTTGATTTTATATAATTTCTTTTATAGTGTAAGCAGGGGCGCGGAGTCAGATAGGATCATGGGGTTAATCCGAATTCTCTTTAGTGAAAAATTACATAATCGCTATTTTACATTTGATCCTAATGTACCCATAGAATGCTATGTATTCTCCACTTTTGAATCTCGCAAAGAGAAAATATTTTTTCCTCTGACTTAGGTAAATGATGGATTTATAAATAATTTAATTAAAATTTTTCATTTTATATTATTGACAAGCTTTTACAGTCGCATAAATATCAGACTTGTCATATTTTAAAATATTATTTTTTCTTAACTTTATGCTTAATAAACTTAAATCGTATAAATTGAACAGTGGAAGTATGTTATTTTGCTTCAAATTACTACGCTAATTAAACTAAATATACATTATTTTTAGGGGAAAAGATCAAGTGAATAAAACGATTTATTTTTTAAGCCTCTTTATTTCATTTACGAATTAATTATACTATCAATTATTTTACTTTGTGGCAAAACTATTAATCGATGAATCTTCTAATTTATGTGATATTTTTTTGCTTTTAATGATCAAACTATACGAATTTTGGAAAATAATTTAAAATACAGGTATATTTTTATAATCATTGACATGACACAAATGACAATTTATGATATTTTTTTTGGATAAAATTTGAATATACTAATTATAATTTTAAAATATTGAAGATAGACCAAATTAAGTGAATGTCATATAAATTGAAACAAAAGAAATATTGTATACTCATTCAAATCATATATCATATAAATATACAAAATTCAAAAGAAATTATAATTTGAAACAAAAGATATTTTTCGGATAAAATTTGAATATACTAATTATAATTTTTAACTGAATGTCATATAAATTGAAACAAAAGAAATATCGTATACTCATTAAAATCATATATCATATATCATTAGGGGTGAACATCTTGTTTGTTTGATTTGCTTGTTTAATATCGGTTTATTTTTTCAATTTTTGGAATGACGAAAATACAGCCGTAATCAAACCAAAATAAATTTGATTTGATTCAATTTCTATAAATTCAGTTCAGTTATTTCAAATTTTTATTTCGATTTTGAAGATTAAAGTAGTGAGTCTTTTTTTGTCATGACAGACATTTAAAATTTGTGATTTTTTTTTAAAATTATATTTGCGATTTTTATTTCGAATTCTTTGATGTGTGTCAATTGAGTTTAACTTGACTCAATCAAAATCTTCAATTAAATTTATTTAACTCAATATCTAATCCCAATTTGACTCATCTCCTCAAGTCTAATCTCAATCGCTCATTATATTTGATCAGCGGCTAATATTAAATCAATTTTCACTAATATTTTTCTTGAAATTGGAAAGTTTCAGACTATTTTTCTTGAACCGAGCGTATATTGGAAATAACCTATCTACCTTAGCAGTAAGGTCTGGATACACTGTACCCTCCACGGATGTCAATCTGTGGGAATAGATCGGGTTACTTATGTTGACATCCAATTTTGACCTTAGGCTGTTATTTTAGCAAAATTATTAATTTTAAATGTTGATATTTTCTATGCATTATTTTGATATCAAATAAATATTAACGTATCGCAATCATGATTTCAAAATATACAATTTATTTTTAGATTATTATTTTTTATACTATGTAATATTTTAAATAATTTTGCTAATATTTATTAAATCATTTTCGCAACTATACATGCCCATAATTTACAAACATTGTCTATTATTATTATTATTATTAAAAACTCTTATAACTATGGATATGAGAGAAGTTAGTACTAAAAGTACAAAACTCGAAGAGGTAGATTTACCTCAAGATATGGATCTACTGAATAAATGGACAATTCCAAAAGTTGAATTAAAAACCATATATGAATATGGATTTTTTGATAAAATAAAACATAAACAAATTATTAAAATAACTGAACAATCTCTTGCTTTAAATGCTGATGAGCAGACTCTTCAACTTCTAAATAAGCGTGATATTGATATTTTTAAACGCAATTATAATTATATGCATATTCGCTTAGTACAAATTGCCTTTCGGCCTCTAACTCTAAAGGGTCTTCCCGAAACTTTTTTAGCAGCTTTGCGTGATGCTAGAAACTTGAATTTTCGAAAATCCTTAATGGGATCTATTGAATCTACTCTTGCATATGGTCCTGTATATTTTAATACTCAGCCAAATTTACAATTATCTTTGACTGATGTAAATATTCTTCACGCTTTAACATTAAATGTTAAAACTCATGGATATGATTATGTCCCTGGATCTGAACTTATAGGATTATCTTACCGCATATATTATTGATTATTATCAACTCTAAATCTTCGATGTAAGTTGATTGATGATACTTCTGATTGCACTATGCTTATTGAAACAAATTTTATAAAATCTAGAGTTACTACCCGAAGACCTATTCGATGGGATGAAATAGATTTTTCCCAAACTTGGATTTTAAATTCAGTCGCTTCCCCAAAACAATTGGCGGAGGACGTGACTAATTCAAAGTTAACTCAAGTAACTCAAAACTTTGATGGGCGAATTTGTTTACAATTTGATAGCAATCCTCCTATCTATAGAAATTCTTTCTCAATACTACGAAGACTTCCTTCTATTCATCATATATCTCCTATAGAACCTCAGTATGGTCCAGCTAGGAATCAAACGGCATCTTTGCATACTATTAATTCTGCAGATTCGCATATTACACCTTTAGGTGTAATATGCGAATCTGCAGAATTAATAGTATGCA